>NC_044996.1:65251682-65551682 GCF_008728515.1 Papio anubis
TTTGCATTTTTTAGTAGAGACGGGGTTTCACTGTGTTAGCCAGGATGGTCTCGATCTCCTGACCTTGTGATCCGCCCGTCTCGGCCTCCCAAAGTACTGGGATTACAGGCTTGAGCCACCGCGCCCGGCCACTCAGGACACTTTCACTAGCAGTATGTATTCTAGTGTTGGGTTTCTTTGTAAAATGTTCCACAATGGTACGTTTCAATGCTACTCTCATCCTCCCTCCATCATCATCACCAGAGTTTTTAGAAAGTATCTTCCATGATTATCTATACTCCAAATTATCTGGAGCTATAGCCTTTCAATGTTTTCAAAAACATTGTTTCTGGGAAGTGCACTTGATTACCTGAAACGTCTTCATTATTGAGATTTTTTTTTAAAATGGCTCTAAAAAGTCTGTATCAAATCATCACATATGTAAGAGATGGAGCCTTTTCAAAAAAGTTATCATATTAGAGTAATACATGTTTTTGTGAAAACAAAAGCAATACTAACATTTGCATGAAGACAAGGAAAACAATGAATATATATATTGACAAATATAACAATGCCTTTTGGATATCTGCACATACAATAACTATTTTATTTTGATTATTTCGCAATAACTTCCCAGAAGTAATACTATATTTAGGGTTCTGTACAGATCATTCCCTATTTATTTATATTTCTCTATTTGGCCTAGAAATAGTTCAAAGGTGGAACATACTTTGTTTACTGTCTTATTCTAGGGAGTGTGCCATTTAAAAATAAGATATTATTCTCACCATTGTTTTCATTGTATCATGCTTTATTCCTTAGTTGCATTTTATTTCCCATTACAAAGTTTGAATCAATTTTCCCGTAATAGAACAATATTTAGTTTAAAATTTCCTTCTGTCATTATAAAAACAAGATGTAGTTATATTGTATGTGTGTTTATACTTATTTTTGAGGCATCACCAAACCCTGAACAAACACCATTGAAGTATAATGGTGTATAGTTGGAAGAGAAACTGTTTTATGGAAAAAAAAAAAAAAAAAAAAAAAAAAACCTTTTATTTTGTCTAGGAAATGGTAACGTAACCTAATTTGTACTTTTTATAGAAAGGCAAAAAAATTTAAAATCCATATTATATAAAATATTATATATTTCCAAACCACTATTCAGTACCTATCATTTGCAAAGGTATTAGGTTAGTGCAAAAGTAATTGCAGTTTTTGTCATTGCTTTCAATTGCAAAAACGATTTCAAACTGTATTTCCTCTCCCCACCCCATCCCCAGACACACACAATTAGACTTGAATCAATCCTAGATTTCTTCTGATTTTTCTCAAGGAATATCTTGAAGTTCTCAAAACACAGTGAATTTACATTTCCTTTCGCCTAAAAATAACACATATATTGTATACCAAGTCATAGGAGGAGGCAGAGAACATTGGGGAATTAAAGATATGATAACTCTCAAAATGTTAGAATCACTGACTTAATAGTAAATAATAGGCTGCTCAGAAATAAGTATAGAATTATCTGAAACCATTCTGCAACCATTGCTAGTATGTAGGTCAATACATAGCTCAGAGACTTGGCGGTGGGTTCCTGAGCCTGTCGCTTCTCTAGGTCATGGGTAGGAATCACATTCAAGTTAACTATGATGTAAATTTCTACGATCAGACAGCTCTTGATTACCCAGTGTAAATTGAGCTAGTAATTTTACTTCACTATATGAGTCACTAACATATGAAACAAAAGAAAGCCTAATGGAAAGTTTTATTTGGCAATGTGTATAAAGCAAACCAAGAAGTCAAAAGACCTTAAAACCGAAGTTCAGTCTGACAATCCAGCCATCTGGCAGATGCTACAGAGGGAGTAAAAGTAAGGTATTAGAAAAGCAAACAGAATGAAGATGATACAGAATGCAGAGAATAGAAGACTATCCCTGGAAAAACTGGCTATGGTAGGAAGGAACAGCTTTCTATATCATGAAAACAGAAAATACATAGAAAATAAGAGAGAGTTAGCAAAAACAGACTTTTTATATGTGCTCGTATTTCTAGAGCAACACTGTTGGATCTTTAACATTTTATGCCATCTACTAAGCATAGGCAGAGTGAGCTCCACATATATTGACTATCTCCAGAGGAGGTGATTCTATATATCTCTGAATATACTGAAAACCTTTAAATCATACACTTTAAATAGGTGCATTTTTATAGTACATGACCTTTTAGAAAAGAAACATAGGCCGGGCTTGGTGCCTCACACCTGTAATCCCAGCACTTTGGGAGTCCAAGGCGGGCAGAGCACAAGGTCAGGTGTTCCAGACCAGCCTGGCCAACACCGTGAAACCCCGTCTCTACTAAAAATACAAAAATTAGCTAGGTATGGTGGCGGGTGCCTGTAATCCCAGCTACTCAGGAGGCTGAGGCAGGAGAACCCCTTGAACCCGTGGGGCGGAGGTTGCGTTGAGCAGAGATGGCGCCACTGCACTCCAGCCTGGGTGACAGAGCGAGATTCGACTCTGTCAGCTGGAGGGGGAAGTGGGGAAGAAAATAAACACAAGTGATACAATAGCAACAAAAATGATAAGAATCATGTCAAATAAGGCAAATCCCATGAAAATTTGGCACCTGTTTACAACATTGCCCTCAATATCCTGAAAAATTGCATACAGGAAATGGATTATTTGACTAAATGTGTAGTATCATTTTGTAAGCTTCAGAGAACAAAAGAAATGTAATCACAGACCATTTGAAAGTTATTTCAGTTATGGGCATCTCAAATGAAGAGTATGTCAGACACTTCCAAAGAAAAAAAAAAAGATTCATGCCCAAGGTTACTCTTTCATTCCAAATTTGAAACGTTTCTCTTTCTGCAAATATCTATTATCTAGTGTTAGCGGAAAGATAATGAACAGTATCTTTTATCTTGAGTTAGGAAGCCCCAGAGAGCATAGTGTATTGATAGAGAGTAAAAATGAAATGTTACTGAGAAAGTTGCATGAGGTTTTCAAAAACTGTTATTTAAAGCTTTGATTTGAATATTTCAGACTGCTGGCTATGTATACAATGTTACTTTTACCTTTTTAAGAATCCAGAAATTGTGCAGCATATGCTCCAAGTTCCCCTAGGTGAGGCCATGGGTGGAAGATCATTCTTTTTTTTTTTTTTCTTTTCTTTCTTTCTTTTTTTTTTTGAGACCGAGTCTTGCTCTGTCACCTAGCAGGCTGGATCTCCGCTCACTGCGACCTCCACCTCCCATGTTCAAGTGATTCTCCTGCCTTAGCCTCCCGAGTAGCTGGGATTACAGGTGCCCGCCACTCCCCCAGCTAATTTTTGTATTTTCAGTAAAGATGGGGTTTCACCATGTTGACCAGGCTGGTCTTGAACTCCCGACCTTAGGTGATCCACCCACCTCAGCCTCCCAAAGTGCTGGGATTACAAGCCTAAGCTGCTGAGCCCAGCCTGGAACATTCTTTAGGAAGAGAACTGGAACTTTCTCACTACATTACATATACCAAGTAATTTACATATATTATTTAATCTTCAGCATAATCTTTCAAATTAGGTATTGTTACCTTCACTCTCATAGTTGACAAACCCAATTATCAATAGTTAATTAAATTACCTAGAGTTTACATATTGAAATGGAGGAATTGAGAAGCAAAGCACCAGGTCTATGTGGCTGCAAAGTTTGTGCTCTTTCTTATATTACTCTATTGTCTTCAAAATCAAATTTGGTAAGACTGAATAAGAAATATGAAACGTCAGGAGTCTTCACGTGGGAAAATGCATTGATTAATTAATACAATGAACCATATATTTAAACTTCTAAAATCATAAATTGTAATAAGAAATACACAGACACACACACAAACACATATACATTACCTTCTGGTTACCAGATACCAAACTTTAAATTCCTCACTAATCTAAGTAATTAGTAATCTTTGTATATCTATTTCTATTTTCAAACATCAACTAGAAAGTATAGTTTCACTTAAACTTGATTAAGATTAATTTAATTGTGGCAAAATTCACTTGCAGTTCATGGTAATAAGTTTGCTAAACGTAAAAGATTGAAAAAAGCCCTTTCCCCCCTCAAAACCAACTTTTTCATAAGCGCAATATTAAAATGTTTTTTCAAAAAGTATCCCAAAATTGTGACAAAGCCCAAAGAAATTGTCGGTGAAATCAGAATTCAGCCATGGGAATGACCTAAATATCAAACATGTCCAGCCTTTGTGGGCTGTTTTACTGCTTGAGAAATTGTTAGTTTAGAATTATGATCTACTGGGTTCTCAGTTGCATTTGCTCTCACCACGAGTCAACCTATTTGCTCTCCACCTCAGCACTTTGAGCTATCCTTTCCTATCTTGATGAATTTAAACTACAGTCTCTCAAGCTTGAGTCAACTTGTGTTCACATGTGTCATTTTCTGTCTGTTCCAAATTCTCTCTCAAACAGGCTGCTTTTTCCAAGATCATTACAACTTAAGAAAAACTTTACGTTTCCACCTTCCCATCCAGCATGTCTTGCCTTCTTCTTCCTCTTAGGGACTGTAGTAACAAATAATTTTCACCTCTGCATTTAACACTGCAAATGAAAATGGATTCTGAGCGGCATAAAGGCTATGTAAAGATGGAATGCTTGGATGTGTAGGACAATAAAGTTCATTTATTTACAGCAAGATTCTTGGATTCCAGTGACCTTTCCAAACATGCTAATTTACTAAATCAAGCAATGTTGTATATTACAAAAGATAATTTCATTAAAAGAAATGGTAAACATGAATACAAAATAAACCTAACCATTCAATAGAGAAACAGATTTATTTTTGTTTTGACAAAACACATTTATTTTATCCCAGAAAATGCTGTTTTAACTTTCTGCGTTTCATACAAGTAAGGTCAGATAAATTAACATTATCTAGGCACTTTAACTTCTGGTGTCTCTGTAACAATATTACAGCATCCCAATGCCTTTGTGGTGAAAACCTGTTCAGCAACGTGTAAAATATAAAATGTAGTATGTGCATAATTGTATCTTTAGTGTTTGTGTAGGTATATACACATATATTATGTGTGTGTACATATATGTGTGTGTTTATATATGCATGTGTGTATAAACAGTTGATACCCATCATTAGGGAATTTCATATTTACCTACTGGCTATAATGTATTTGTAACACCAAAACCAATATTCACAGTGCTTTTAAGGTCATTTGCAAACATGCACAGAGCAGGAAAATAATTGAGTCTTCTGATGTGTAGGCTGATATCTCCAGCAGAGGTCAAACAAGGCTATGTTCTGCACTGTTGTTTTGGTTTTCATACTGTAATTGATTGCCTTTTTGCAGTCTGTTTATTGTCAAATCTATTGTACTTTTGTGCTTTTTATTAGTATTTCTGCTGTTTAAAATGGCCTCCAAGCATAGTGCAGAAGTACTGTCTAGTTTTGCTAAGCACAAGAAGACTATGATGTGCCTTACAGAAAAATACATGTGCTAGATAAGCTTACTTCAGGCATGATTTATTGTCCTGTTGGTCATAGATTTAATGTTCATAAGTCAACAATAGATATTAAATAAGGTATCTTTACACAGAAGCATACCTATATAAGGACTGTGTATGGAATAGTTGATGGAAATATTATGACCAGAAGCTTGCTGGAACCTACCCCTAGGAGGTTTACCTAGGAGCTATGCTTCAGCATTTGCAAATTCAGTGCTCATAGTGACTTTTAGAACATAACTGCTGCAAATAATGAAAATTGACGGTATACTTGTGTGTGTGTGTGTGTGTGTGTGTGTGTGTATTATGCAAAAAACAGCAGATTGAAAATGATACTAATAATGCAAAGGCAAACAAATAATAGAAGAATAAAGTTGAAAATGCTCTTGCTATTTCACATTAGACGGTTAAGGAAAAAATGGTTATCCGATCAGATATAACAAGAATTCAGCCGAAAATTCTAAATTATAAAGATAATTTGAAGTATGAATTTATATCAATGATTGCTAACAATAGACTTTACCTTAAGTGCATATTACACCTTGACATATTTACTAATAAATGTATGGAGTCATCCAAACTATGAACACATTCAAAATAATTATCTCATTTAATGTAATTCTTCTTAAATGTTTAAATAGGTATTTTTCACAGTTGTATTAAAAAATATATACACGTATTGTGGCTGCATGATTAAAATATTTTACTGATTGGAATTGATGTAAAATGTTTCCAGACTATTCTTTGATCACGTAGTTCCTAATATATAGGAGTCACATTTCTGCTTGTATAGTCTGAGTACATTACAAATGAATTCTATTCAATAGTTTGATAAGATAGTAAACTTTTTTTATATTTTAATTTTTCCTATATACTAGTTCTGAAATACACAGAATTGGCACCCCTGAGGTTTGCTCTTTTCACTTCTACCATTATTACAAGTTGTAATTCACCCCCCAGAAAGTAAATAATTTCTCAAATATAGTTTGCAAATAGTTTTTTAAAAAATTATTTTGTAGCACTAAGTAGAGCTCAGTTGTTGACTATAAAGTGATGTGCATTTTCTCAGTGGAAATTAGATCCAGAATCATCAGGGTCTTAACAAAAGAATACCCTATCATAATTCTAGTCATGCATGTCAGCCCAAAAACATGCTTATAAAATTCACTGCCAGTAAGTAGCCAAAGTCTCATTTTTTTTCATTACAGAATTTATAAGGTCTTCACTGACAACAAATAAATATAAATTATACCATAAATAATGGTAAGTCTTATTTATGCTCTTGATATGTGAGTCTGTCTTTCCTATTTGGTGGCAGAATATTTGTCTGAGTTCCCAGAGAAGGGAAAGAGACTTACTTTTTTCATTAGTAACAAATATGGATATGATCTTTGGTCATTACAGTCTTTTCAGGTGGATGAAGTTCTAACCAAATGTAGTTTGAGTGAGAATTTTGACATAGGTAATTCTTATTTTTGATGCCTTCTCGAACTTTGCCTTTTGAAAATCAATTGATATGGGGTCCCTTTCTTTCATGCTGTTCTATGTTACGCATATACTCTCAAATTTAAATCTTCCCATTCTTCCTATACACAATACTCAGACTCTACGTTTCCTTCACTGCTTCCTGTATTAACCTGCCCTCAGCTTGCTTTATTACTCTCAATGGTATTTGCATCTGGACAGAGGATGAATATTGAAAGAAAAATAATGATAGAATGAGAGCCATCAGTAACAGATGTTTGAGAGGATGTATGTGTGTGTCAGTGTGTGCATATGCACGTGTAGACAGCCTTCCAAGTTACTAAAATTTCCAAGCAGATAGATATATTTTAAGAAGGAAAGCTGTGCTTGAATCTAAACTACAAAATTTAGGAGAAATTTAACTTTCAATAATATACCAGCATTCTTTAAAGAACTTACAGGCTGCATCCATGTCCCTACAAAGGACACAAACTTATCCTTTTTT
This sequence comes from Papio anubis, assembly GCF_008728515.1. Taxonomy (NCBI): domain Eukaryota; kingdom Metazoa; phylum Chordata; class Mammalia; order Primates; family Cercopithecidae; genus Papio; species Papio anubis. Next base: position 65,259,145 of record NC_044996.1, read on the forward strand.
ATGGCTGCAGCTGGAAACCATCATTCTTAGCAAACTATCACAAGAACGGAAAACCAAACACTGCATGTTCTCACTCGTAGGTGGGAACTGAACAATGAGATCACTTGGACTCGGGAAGGGGAACATCACACACCGGGGCCTATCATGGGGAGGGGGGAGGGAGGAGGGATTGCATTGGGAGTTATACCTGATGTAAATGATGAGTTGATGGGTGCTGACGAGTTGATGGGTGCAGCACACCAACATGGCACAAGTATACATATGTAACAAACCTGCACGTTATGCACATGTACCCTAGAACTTAAAGTATAATAATAATAATAAATGAATAAAAAAATAAATAAATAAAAGAACTTACAGGCTGACAAAATTAATCTAGAATTCAATAATAATAATAGGCAATAATTTAACTTAAGCCCTCATGTTAGAGTTTAGCTTCATTTATTTGTTTTCATAGCCCAGTGGAAATATGGCATGAATGTAGCCTTCATATATCTGATGATCCTTACTAAATATCACCATGATCAACTAATCTAAATTCAATGTATGTTTTCATAGCACGAACACATGTAAACAAATTTAGTCTAACTTGAATACCTCTGTTTTCTTTAGCATGTTATCATTCCCCTCAAAGTTAGAAAAACTACAGCATCCTGTTCTCTATTTATCCTGAATCCCCAGACTAGACTACCATATGAGTCTCCCAACTAATCCCTGGTTTTCAAAGTTTACTACTTTATTGCATCTTTCATCCTGCCATCAGACCTATCTTTCTAAAACACATGCAAATCATGCCACTGTCTTTCTTCAAAATTTGTCATGATTTTCCACTGCCTTTGTCATACAATCTGTATTTCTTAGCATGAGATTCATTATCTCCTTTCAACCTCATCTTAGCAAAATTGTTCTTTTAAAAATTGACTGTGGACAGATCACATATACAAATTACTATAGCACGAGATTATAAAATTATATACGTGCCACAAGTAAAATTTAATGTATTTCACCAAACATATGTTTAGAATCAGGTCCTTGTCTCCCTTGCGGATCCTGTAATAGAGTGTAAGTTAAATATAGAGATGTAGTCCAAGTAGAATACAAGGCAAAATATGATATGTATGATTTGTAAAGCCTTACAAAGGAATGACTACTAATGAAAAATAGAAATAGAGTAATATTTTTGGAAAATTGAGCATTTGAACTGAGCCTTGAGATACAAGAAGGGTTTTACCTAATAAAGATGGCAGAAAAAACTTATCCATTATAAGGTGACATGGGCCTGAACTAAGGTAGTGGTGGCATAAATAGAAAGGTAAGCAAAAATGTGAGACACATTACATCATTAAGACTTTTAATTTATATGAGATATGAGGGAGAAGATTTCCAACCTTACAGAATTCTGTCTTGTTTAACTTGCTGCTTTCACCAACCAAGATTGGGTCATGGGGAAGAAAGAGTTTGATGAAGAAATAAGTTACGTTTGAGGTGTCTATAAGATATACGAATGCCAGTCAGGAGGCAGATAGAGTTATACGGTCTGCAGTAGAGATAGAGGTGTTGAAAAAAGGGGTGCTGCAATGTGGTCTTGATGCTGCACGAGGGCTTTGAAAGCCTGAGGCTGGGCTGGCAGTGAGGTAATCAAAGGAGGAAGGCTATTGTTGAAAGAGCAGTGGAAAATAGCTCAAAAAACTAACTCATCTAAGTCCTCAAATCATCTCACTTCTATCACGTGTGTTTGGGGCGGGGGTGAAATGAGACAATGTGGGAAAATGTTTAATCCCACATGCATCCGTGTCTGACTGTTTTCCGAAACAAAATCAAAGTGATTTCCTAGATGATCTAAGTTTCCCCTCCAACCTCTCCTCTCCATTAATACAATAGTTTATTGCTATTACAGTTATTTGACATCATGTAATAGCTATTACTATAATTTTTGGATATTATAGTGCTTCAGCGTATTTATAGCTATCATTTCACACAGAGAACAACCTGTTCATTTGCATACACAATAAAGTGTGAGTATTATCAACCCAAAACATTGTAAATCAAAAGATAAATTCTGATATGAGTATAAACTGTGGGCAATTTGCTTTGCTTCTGAGAGTCATCCCTGTGAATGGGTGTATCATTGCACAAATCTTTTGTAACACGCTATGGGAAGAAGCTTAATGCCTCAGGTACTGATCTCCAGGAGCTGAACTTAATTTAAGCTGAAAATGTGGACCATAAACTTTTTTTAAAATAGATAAGAAAATTGAATCTAATTGGAATTGTTCTTCTCTAGTTCCTGAAGTTTATGGCATGAGCTACATATTTGACATGACAGTGAAAAATTGGGGAAGAAACAGTACTGGTAAAATTGATAGGGAAAGTACTTGAGTAAGTTCTGGATAGAGGTGAAGACTTCTTTGGTCATCTCACTTTCTGATATTATAAGGCCACCTATACTCTAGCCTCAGTTAACCACCCACATTGCTTACAATTTTCCAAACGAGACCTTCTATTCCAGCCAAATTGTTGAACAAAAGACTGCTTACTATTCCCTTTTTTCCTTTGTTCACATCATTCTCTATGATTTGAATAACCACAGCTTTTCCTCTGATTATTCAAATCCTACTTATCTTTCAAAGCTTATCTCAGATCTTACATGATCCATAGTTAATGAGTATTCCTTCTTCTTCTATCAGAAATTCTTAATACCTACAGGGTTTATTCATGGGTTTCAGAAAGTTCTTGGATTCTCTAAAATGTTTACATTCTGATTATAGGATAGTTCATAGATTCTATACAATTTTCAAAGATGCAGATTAGTTAAGGTTCTACTTAGGACATTTGTTATCTCTTTCATTGCTAGTTTCCTGTTCAAGTATATCTTTCTCATAATTTCACCTAAGTCATATGCGACATTGATATGCTTTATTTCCTACATGACACAGGGTAAGGTTCCTTAAACGTGGTGGTAGGTACTTAGTATACAATAGCTGATTTATCTTTGAGCTACTTTGTATTAAATGGTGACCCTGCCCTATGTGTGTGGCATCTTAAATACCCGTATATATGCTGTAGCTCATTGACAGTAGTGAGACAACCTACAAATCACGCAAATTTCGGCCTTGGAAACATTCTCAGTCAACTCATTAACTTCACTTCCATAATACAATCATCATTTCAGCTAATAATATAATTTTCTATTTTTATGACTAAACCTATCATTAACAGACAATTGATTTTATGAATATTTTCTGCAACTGACATCATTCAAAATATTTCTGCTTAACACTTTAGAAACTCTACATACATATTCCACATATCCTAGTAGAAATACATGATCCCAGCTTTCAAGTCAGACACCACAATCACAAAATAATCTAGGAAACACTATCTGTAGAAAAGATTATAATTATTTTAAATCAATATAGAAATTTAACATCAAGTTTCTTTGGAGATTCAGATTAAGAAATTAATCAAAATGAAATGGAGCCATGAGGTAAGGTTTTGTATAGGTAAATTACATGAATGTTTCATCTGATTTTGAGAAATATTAAAAACAGAGGTGTTAGGCAGAAGGTTTTATATATGCAAATTCACAAAACCAAATAAGTTGTGTTTATAGAGAAATGAGTAATATAATCTAGGTTGTGGGATGAGTTAGGTAAAACAAGAAATAAATTAGTAGAGGAGTGATGTCAGTAAGATAGTGGAAAAGGAAGTCCTCAGTCCTTGTCCCCTCACAGAAATACCAATTTAGCAACTATTCACAGGTGAAAATGCCTTTGTGTAAATTCTAAGACACAGAGGTGAGGCTGCAGTATCCTAATAAAGCATAAAAAAATGAGAAAACTTGATGAAAAGGGCTAAAATTAATGGTTTCACTTTGTTCACATTGCTTCTCCCTTAAGCCAGTATAGCACCATGGGGGGAAGGACACCTGTGACCCATGAGATCTCCAGTGTGGGAAAGAGAGGTAAAGGTAGATGCTTCACTTCAACAATTTAGGGGGCTACTTAAGAGATCCAGTTTTGTTTTTCTTCAGGCAAAACACAGGGGAAATCGGCACTGCTAGATGACTGGGGACAGCTAAGAACAAAGAAAAGACGTGGAGCTCTCAGTGACCAGCACACAGATTCCAGTGGTAGTTCTGCACCCCCTGCCAGCTATGTTGCCCAAACAGAGACCTCATCATTAACCTGTCCCAACTTTGGAGTCCCTACAACTGTCAGTGCCTGACTGTGGAGCCCAACCAGCAGCTCTAGCCAACCAGAAAGCCTATCCAGAGGCCTTGCTAACCAAGGAGTTTAGCCAGCATCCCCTCCCAACCACAGAGCCCAGAACACAGCCTCATCCTACCAGAGAGCTTAGCCAGCCGCCCTGCCTTACCATGAAGCTCAGTGGAATAAATGCTAAACAACACAAAAGCATATGAAACTACAAATCTCACTGATGAAAATAAATGTAGAAACAAACTGTAGTGGCGGCAGAGAAATCACTTTTAACCCTGGTATAAAAGTATTTCTTAAAGTATTCAGAAAATTACAACCACAAAAACTTGTTAATGAACACACAGTATAAAAACAAATTGGCTCAGTGCGGTGGCTCATGCCTGTAATCCCAGCACTTTAGGAGGCCCAGGCAGGTGGATCATGAGGTCAGGAGATCGAGACCATCCTGGCAATACCGTGAAACCCCGTCTCTGCTAAAAATACAAAAAAATTAGCTGGGCTCGGTGGCGGGCACCTGTAGTCCCAGGTACTCGAGAGGCTGAGGCAGGAGAATGGCGTGAACCCCAGAGGCGGAGCTTGCAGTGAGCCGAGATTGTGCCGCTCCAGCCTGGGAAACAGAACGAGACTCCATCTCAAAAACAAACAAACAAACAAACCAAATAACTTCTAATAGTAATAGTGTGTGGGGGAGGAAGTAAAACTGAAGAGTTTTTGTTTGTTTGTTTGTTTTTAGACAGAGTTTCACTTTTGTTGCCCAGGCTGGAGTGCAATGGTGTGATCTCGACTCACTGCAACCTCCGCCTCCCGGGTTCAATTAGTTCTCCTACCTCAACCTTCCGAGTAGCTGGGATTACAGGCATGCGCCACCAAGCCCGGCTAATTTTTTGTATTTTTAGTAGAGATGGAGTTTCTCCATATTGGTCAGGCTGGTCTCAAACTCCTGATCTCAGGTGATCCACCTGTCTTGGCCTCCCAAAGTGCTGGGATTACAGGCTTGAGCACCGCGCCCAGCCCAGCTGTAGAGTTTTTTAACGTGATTGAAATGAAATTGCTATCGGCTTACAATGAACGGTTATAACAATAATAATTTCAATGCAAGTCTCATGATAAGCACAATTAAAACTTATAGTAGATAAATAAAAGATAAATAGAAAAATATTAACCATATCACCATAAAAAATCATGGACTTCAGAGAAAGACAGCAAGAGAATACAGAGGAATGAGAAAACTACAAAATGGCCAGAAAATGATTAAGTATATGGCCATAATAAGTCCTTATCTATTGATAATTTTATTAAATGTGAAGGTATTAAACCAGTCAAAACATATCAAGTGGCTGGATGGATAAAAACAAGACCAAATTATATGCTGTACACAAGAGACTCACCATAGACTCAAGGACACACATAGGTTGAAAGTGAAGAAATGGAAAGGCATTTCATGAAGATAGTAACCAAATAAGAGCAGAGGTGATATATTTGTATCAAGTAAAACAAATTATATAAAAAACTGTTACCATGGGCAAAGTCATCACATAATGATAAAAGGTCAATACAGTAGGAAGATATAAAATCATAAATATATATCAACCCCAGATCAAAGCACCTACATACATAAAGCAAACATTGACAGATCTCAAGGGAATAAAATAAAATAATACAATAACAGTAGGAGGCTTCAATATTCAACTTTTAGTAATGGATAACCATCTACAAGGAAAATTAATAAGGAAACAGAAGACTTAAACAACACTATAGACCAAGTGGATCTAAAAGACGTTTATAAAACATTCCATCCAACAGGAGCAGAACTTTCATTCTTTTCAAGTGCGCATGAAGTATTCTCTGCAATAGGTAACATGCTAGGTTACAAAAGAAGTCTTAACAAATTTAAGAAAACTGAAATCATTCCATGTACCTTTTCTAACCACAGTGGAAGAAGAGTAGAAATTGAAAACAAAGGGAAATCAAGAAAAGAATCAAATACATGGAAATTAAGCAACATACTCTTGAACAACTATCAGGTCAAAGGGGAAAGCAAAAGGAAAATCAGAAAATTTCTCAATACAAGCAAAAACTAAAATGCACCATGCCCGCATGTGTGGGGTACAACAAAAGCATTACCAAGAGTGAAGTTATATTAATGAATGACTATATTAAAAAATAAAAGTATTCTTAAATAAGCAACCTAATAGTACACTTCAAAGAGCTAGAAAAGAACCACAAATTAAGCCCAACGATGGCAGATTGAAAGAAACAGTAAAGATTAGAGAGGAAACAAATGAAATAGAGGATAAGAAAACAGTATAAAAACTGATGAAACGAAGAGTTGGTGCTTGACCATAGTGAATGAAATTGACAAATATTTAGTTAAACTGTCTAAAATAAAAAGGGAAGAAGAGGAGGTGGAGCAAGATGGTGGAATAAAAGGCTCTAAAGACGGTTTCCCCTGCAAGGGCATCAGTTTAAAAACTATCTACACAGAAAAAGCACCTTCATCAGAACCAAAAATCAGGTAAGCACTCATAGTGCTTAACTTCATAGATGTTAACTTCATATTAGTGAAAGATGCTCTGAAGAGGCACAAAAAACAGTCTTGAATTGCAATTGTCAGCCCTTCCCCACCCACTGCACAGGTGGCATGGTGCAAAGAGTGACTCTGGGTGCTGGGGGAAAGACAGCACAGCAATTTTTGAGGTAATGAACTCAGTGCTGTCCTGTTAGAGCAGAAAGAAAAACCAGGACAAACTCAGCTGATACCTGCCCACAGAGAGAGCATTTAAACCAGCCTTAGCCAGAGGAGAACCCTAATCCAAGTGATGGGAACTTGAGTTCCTGCAAACCTTGCCACCAAAGGCTAAAGTGCTCTCGATCTTTAAGTTAACTTGAAAGGCATTGTAGGCCATAAGGATTTCAAATCTTAGGTGAGTCCCAATCGTGAACTGGGACCACAGAGAGTGACCTGGAGGGAGCATGAGACCTTCTGAGACACCAGCTGGGACAGCTAAGGGAGTACTGGCTTTACCCCTCTCCTAACCCCAGACTGCACAGCTCACGGCTCCAAAAAAGGCCCCTTCCTTCAGCCTAAGCAAAGAAGAGGGAAGAGTAGGGAAGACTGTGTCTTACATCCTGGATACCAGTTCAGGCACAGCAGGATAAGGTACTAGTCATAATCATAAGATCCTTGTTCCAGGCTCTGTCTTCCAGGTGATATTTCTAGACACACGCTGGGCCATATGGGGACCTGTTGCTTTGAAGGAAAGCTTCCCAGTCCTGGCATCATTCATCACTTGCTAACTGCAGAGCCCTTGGGCTCTGAATAACAAACAGCGACACCCAGCTACTACATCAATGGGCTTGCATGAGCCTTTGAGGTGTACTGGCTTCAGGTGAGACTCAACACATTACCAGCTGTGGTGGTTATGGGGCAAAACTCCTGCTTGAGAAAAACAGAGAGAAAGCTAAAGTGGATTTTATCTTGCATCTTACGTACCAACGCAGCCATAGAGGGGAAGAGCACTAAGTGGGTACTTGCGGTACCTGATTTCAGGACTTGACTCTCTTTGACATTATTTCTGCACCTGCCGTGGGCCAGAGGGGACACCATTGCCCTAAAGAGTGAGTCCCAGGCCAGGCAGCATTCACCACATACTGAAATAAGAGGCCATGAGCCTTAAGGGAACATCAGTGGTAGTCTGGCAGTACTCTTCATGGACTCTGATGGCAGTGGCTATGTGGTGAGGCTCCTCTGCTTTTGAAAAGGGGAGGGAAGAGAAGGAAGAACTGCATCTTGTGGTTTCTTTGCCACCTCAGCTGCAGTACAATAGAACACCAGGTAGTTTTCTAAGTTGTTTGACTCTAGTGGCTTACTACTGGATGGTACCTCTCGACTGAATGGGGTCTGAGAGAACCTGCTGCCATGAAGTAAAAGACACAGACCTGGCTGGTTTTGCCACTTGCTGCTTGTAGATCCTCAGGGCCTTGGAAACATAAGCAGTAACCAGGGAGTGGTTACAGCAGACCTTGGACAAGACTCAGCACTGTGCTTTCTTCAGGTCTGACCCAGCACAGTCATAGTGATGGTGGCCACAGAGGTGCTTGTGTCACTACCCCCAGCTTTCAGGGGTCCAGAACAGAGAGATACTCGGTGGGATAAAATGAGGCAAAGAACATGAGTCTCTGCCTGGTAGTCCATATAATCTGATCTTGTTTGAGACCGCAAAGGTGGTACCTCTACAAACCTGCAAGAACTACAGCATTACTGAGTTGGGGCTCCCCCTAAAGCAGTTAGTTACAGCTTGGATCACAACATGTAAGTATTTTCAAATATCTGGAAAGCCTTTACAATAAGGACAGTTATAAACAAACCTTAAACAGTGAAGACTACAATAAATATCTAACTTTTTAATGCCCAGACACTGAAGAACCTCTAGTAGCACCAACACCATCCAGGAAAACACGACCTCACAAAATGAAATAAATAAGCCACCAGGGACTAATCCTGGAGAAACAGAGATATATGACCTTTCAGACAGAGAATTCAAAATAGCTGTGTTGAGGAAACCCAAAGAAATTGAAGATAACATAGTAAAAGAATTCAGAATTCTATCAGATAAGTTTAAAAAAAAGATTGAAATAATTAAAAGAATCAAGCAAAAATTCTAGAGCTGAAAAATTTAATTGGCAGACTGAAGAATGCATCAGAGGCTTTTTTAATTTGTTAAAAAATTAAAATAATTTTTGGGGTTACATGGTACATGTATATTTATAAGGTACATGAGATGTTTTGATAAACGCATGCAATGTGAAATACGCATGTCATAGAGAATGATATATCCATCCCCACAAGCATTTGTCATTTGAATTATAAACAATCCAATGGCAAGAGACAAAGGTCTAGTTTCATTCATTTGCATATGGCTATTAAGCTTTCCCAGCACAATTTATTGAAGAGACTGTCTTTTCCCCAGTGTATGTTATTGTCACCTTCGTCCAAAATGAGTTCACTGTAGTTTTGTGGATTACCTTCTCAGTTATCTATTCCTTTCTATTAGTCTTTTTTGTCTGTTTCTATGCCAGGTACCATGCCATCTCGGTTACTATAGCTCTGTAGTATAATTTGAGGCTAGGTAATGTGAATCCACCTAGTTTTGTATTTTATGCTTAGGATAGCTTCAGCTACTCTAGAACTTTTGTTATTCCATACAAATTTTTGTACTGTTTATTCTATTTCTGTAAAGAATGTCATTGCTATTTTGATAGGAATTGCATTGAATCTGTAGATAGATTTTGGTAACATAGAAATTCTAACAATATTGATTCTTCCAATCCATAAACATGAAATATTTTTACATTTTTGGTGTCCTCTTCAATTTCCTTCAGTGATTTGTAGTTTTTATTATAGAGATGTTTCACTTGTTTGGTTAAGCTAATTCTGAAGTATTTAATTTTATGTGTAGTTGTTGTAAATAAAATTAATTTTTAAATTTATTTTTCACATTGCTCATTGCTGACACATAGATGTGCTTTTAATTTTTGTATGTTGATTTTGTATTATGCAACTTTACTGAATTTGTTTATCAGTTCTAATAATTTTATTGTGGAGTCTTTAGGGTTTTTCCAAGTGGAAGATCATATAGTTAGCAAACAAGGATAATTTGACCTCTTCCTTTCCAATTTGGATGCCTTTATATCTTCTCTTGTCTGATTGCTTTAGCTAGAACTTCCAGTACTATATCGAAAAACAGTGGTGACAGTCAGTATCCTTGTTGAGTTTCAGATTGTAGAGAAAAACTTGCAGTTTTTTCCCATTCAGTATGACACTAACTATGGGTCTGTCATGTATGGCTTTTATTATGTTGTGGTATGTTCCTTATATACCTGGTTGTTTCAGCGTTTTTATCATGAAGGAATGTTGAATTTTATGAAACAATTTTTCAGCATAAATTGAAATGGTCATATGGTTTTATCTATTATTATATTGATATAACATATCACATTGATTGATTTGCATATGTTGAACCATCCTTACATCTTAGGTATAAATCTCATTTGGTTTTGATTAATGACCTTTCTAATATATTGTTGAATCTGATTTGTTAGCATTCTGTTGAGAAATTTTGCATCAATTTTCATAAAAAATATTGGTCTGCAGTTTTCTTTTTTTGATGTGTCTTTGGTTTTCGTATCAGGGTAATATTGGCCTTTTAGAATGAGTTTGGAATTATTTTCTCCTCCTATATGTTTCTGAATAGCGTGAATAGGATTGGAATTATTTTTTTCTATAAATGTTTGGTATAATTCAGCAGTGAAGCCTTCAGGTTTAGGGCTTTTGTTTTATTTTATTTTATTTTTGAAATATGTTCTATTTTGGCATTGATATTGTTACTTTTGATTGGTGTCTTCAGGTTTTGGATTTCTTCCTGGTTCAATCTTGGTAGGCTGTATGTATTTAGGAATTCACCAATTTCTTCTTGATTTTCAAAGGTACTGGCATATAATTGCTCATAGTAGCCATGAATAATCTTTTGAATTTCTGCAGTATCAGTTGTAATGTCTTCTTTTTCATCTCTGATTTTATTTACTTAGATCATCTCTCCTTTTTTGTTAGTTAATCTGGCTACAGGTTTGTCAATAATTTTTTAACTTTTCAGAAAACCAACTTTTTGTTTCATGGATATTTTGTAAATTTTTTTATTTCAATTTTATTTCTGTTCTGATCTTTATTATATCTTTTCTTCTACTAATTTTGGGTTTGGTTTGCTCTTGCTCTTCTAGTTATTTAAGATGCATTATTAGATTGTTTATTTGAAGTTTTCCCTCTTTTTGATATAGGCACTTACAGCTATAAACTTATAAAGCTCTGAGTACTGCTTTTGCTGTATCTCATAGATTTTGTAATGTTATGTTATCATTATCATTTGTTTCAAGAAATTTACAATTTCCTTCTTAATTTCTCCATTAACCCACTGATCATTTAGGGACATATTGCTTCCAAATTTTCTCTTGTTATTAATTTCTAGTTTTAGTCCATTCATTAAATTTAGTCCAGAGAAGCTGTTTGGTATTGTGGTTTTTTAGAATGTTTTAAGACTTTTTTAGTGACCTAACATATGGCCTACTTTTTTTTAGAATTATCCATATACTGAGGAAAATAATGTGTATTCTACAGCTCCTGGATGAAATTTTCTGTAAATATCATTTAGATACATTTTGTCTATAGTGCACATTAAGTCTGATGTTTCTGTTGATTTTCTGTCTGGAAAATCTGTCCAGTGCTGAAAATGTGGTGTTGAAGTCTGCAGGTATTACTGTATTGAAATTATAACTATCTTTAGCTCTAATAATATTTTCTTTATATGTCTAGATGCTCCTTTATTGGATGTATATATATTTACAATTGTTATATCCCTTTGCTGAAATGAGCCCTTTATCATTATATAGTGACCCTCTTTGTCCCTCGTAGTTTTTGTCTTGAAATCTGTTTTCTCTGATATAAATATAGTGACTCTTACTTTTTTTGTTTATTTGCTTTCATTGGCATAGAATACCTTTTGCCATCACTTCATTTTATGTCTATGTGTGTCTTTATAGGCGAAGTGTGACTCTTGTAAGCAACAGATCATTGGGTTTTGTTTTCTAATCCATTCAGACACTCTGTGTCTTTTGACTGGACAGTTTAGTCTATTTATGGTCAGTGTTATTATTGATAAGCCAGAACTTACTCCTGTCACTTTGTTATTTGTTTTCTGGTTGTTTTGTGGTCTTCTCTTTCTCTTTCCTTTATTCCTTTCTTCCTGTAGCAAAGATGATTTTCTCTGGTGATATGCTTCAGTTTTTTGTTTTTTATTTTTTGTGTATCCATTGTATGTTTCTTGGTTTGAGGTTACCAAGAGGCTTGCAAATAGTGTCTTATAACACATTATTTTAACCGGATAAAAACTTAACATTATTTTCATAACAAACAGGAAAAATGAAAACTAATGAAAATTCACCTTAACTTCATCCCCATTTTTAACTTTTGGTTGTTTCTATTTACGTATTATTGCACTATGTCTTGAAAAATTGTTGTAGTTATTATTTTTATGGCTTTTTGTTTAGTCTTTCTACTTAAGATAACAATAGTTTACATATCACAATTATAGTGTTATAATGTTCTTTGTTTTTCTGTCTACTTACTATTACCATTAAGTTTTGTACTTTCATGTTAGTTTTTTATTACACATTAATATTTTTTTGATTCCTGATTGATATACCCCCCTTATGATTTCTCATAGGATGGAGCTGGTATTGATAAAATCCCTCAGCATTTTTTTTTTTCTGGGAAAGTCTTTATTTCTCCTTCAGGTTTGAAAAATATTTTCCAAAAATATACTATTTTAGGGTATCATTTTTTTCCTTCAGCACTTAAAATACTTCATGTCACTCTCTCCTGGTCTGTAAGATTTCCATTGAAAAGTCTGCCAAAACAACAGATACTGGAGAGGATGTGGAGAAATAGGAATGCTTTTACACTGTTGGTTGGAGTGTAAATTAGTTCAACCATTGTGGAAGACAGTGATTTCTCAAGGATCTAGAACCAGAAATACCATTTGAACCAGCAATCCCATTACTGGGTGTATACCCAAAGGATTAGAAGTCATTCTACTATAAAGACAGATGAACACCTATGTTTATTGCAGCACTATTCACAATAGCAAAGACTTGGAACGGACCCAAATGCCCATCAATGATAGACTGGATAAAGAAAAAGGTGGCACATATACACCGTGGAATACTATGCAGCCATAAAAAAGAATGAGTTCATGTCCTTTGCAGGGACATGAGTGAAGCTGGAAACCATCATTCTGAGCAAACTATCACAGGAATAGAAAACCAAACACTGCATGTTCTCACTCATAAGTGGGAGTTGAACAATGAGAACACATGGACACAGGGAGGGGAACATCACACACTGGGGCCTGTCAAGGGGTTGGGGGCAAGGGGTTGAGGGCAAGGGGTTGGGGTCAAGGGTTGGGGGCAAGCATTAGGATAAATACCTAATTCATTCAGGGCTTAAAACCTAGATGATGGGTTGATGGGTGCAGCAAACCACCATGGCACATGTATACCTACATAACAAACCTGCACTTTCTGCACATGTATCCCAGAACTTTAAGTATAATAAATAAATTTAAAAAAAAGAAAAGTCCCCTACCAGACACATTGGAGCTCTACTGTATGTTATTTGTTTCTTCTCTCTTCCTGCTTTTAGGATCCTTTTTTATCCTTGACCTTTGGCATTTTGGTTATTAAATGCCTCCGAGTAGTCTTCTTTATGTTCCATATCCTTGTACTTGGACATTGATAGATTTGTCTAGGTTTGGCAAATTCTGTTATTCCTTTGAATATAATTTCGACCTGTATCTCTTTCTCTACCTTTTATTTGTGGCCAACAACTCTTATATTTATCTTTCTGAGGCTATTTTCTAGATCCTGTAGGTATGCTTGTTTTTCTTTTGTCTCCTCTTACTGTATATTTTCAAATAACTTGTTTTCGAGTGCACTGATTCTTTCTTCCGCTTGATCCATTCTGCTCCTTAAATACTCTGATGCATTATTCAGTAGGCAATTGTGTTTTTTAGCTCTGGAATTTCTGCTTGATTCTTTTTAATTATTTGAATACCTTTGTTAAATCTATCTGATAGAATTCTGAATGCCTTTTCTGTGCTACCTTGATTTTTTTTTTTTTTTTTGAGTTTTCAAAGCACAGCCATTTTGAATTTTCTGTATGAAAGATTACATATCTGTGTTTCTCCAAGATTGATTCCTGATGCTTTACTTAGTTCATTTCATGAGGTCATGTTTTCCTGGATGGTGTTGATGCTAATAGATGTTCTTTGGTGTCTGGGCATTGAAGAGTTATGTATTTATTGTTGTCTTCATTGTCTGGGATTATTTGTAGCTGTCTTGCTTGGGAAAGCTTTCCCGACATTTGAAAGGACTTGGGTATTTTGACCTTAGCTGTTTATCTGTTAAGGGTCACTCCAAACCCAGTAACGCTGTGGTTCTTGCAGACTCATAGAGGTATCACCTTGATAGTCTTGCACAAGATTCAGGAGAATTCTCTGAATTACCAGGCAGAGACTTGTTCTCTTCCCTTACTTTTTCCAAAACATATGGAGTCTGTTTCTCTCTGTTCTGAACCACTGAAAGCTGGGGGTCAAGTGACACAAACACCCTTGTGACCACCACTACTATGACTGCTGGATCAGACATGAATCCAACACAGTTCTACATCTTGCTCGAGGCCTGCCATAACCACTCCCTGGCTACAGCCTATGCTTGTTCAAGGCCCCAGGGCTGTATCATCAGCAGGTGGCAAAGCCAGCCATGCCTGTGTCCTTTCCATCAGGATGCGAAGGTCCACTGGGTTGGGTCCAGAAGTGTGGTCTAGGAGTCAGGGACTAGATTCAAGTATCTTAAAAGTCTTCCTGGTATTCTACTGCATTGCAGCTGAGCTGGCACTCAAACCACAAGACAATTTTTTCCCTCTTTTCCCTCCCTTTTACAAAGGCAGAGAAGTATTGCCTGGTAGCCACTGCCATCTCACACCATGAAGAGTACTGCCAGACTACCACCCAATGTTCCCTTAAGGCCCAAGGGCTCTTAAGTCAGCCTGTGGTGAATGGTGAATGCTGCCTGCCCTGGGACTCAACCTTCAGGGCATTGGACTCCCCTCTGGCCAAGGGCATGTTTAGGAAAGCCATTCAAGAATCACCTCCTGGTTTCAAGGACCCCACGAGCACATTTGGTGGTCTACACCCCTGTAGTGGTGTTGGTGCCTAAGGTGTGAGATAAAGACCCCCTTACTTTTTCATCTGCTTTTCTTAAGCAAAAGGAGTTTCGCCCTATATGCACCACAGCTGATAGTGCACTGAGTCTCATCTGAAGCCAACAGGTCTCAGAGGCTCACCAAGGCCCAAGGTGTAGTATCTGGATATTGCTGCTGGTTATTTAGGGATCATTCAGTTAGCAGGTAATGAAGACTGGCAGGACTGAGTCCTTTCCTTCAAGGCAGCATATTACCTCGTGTCCCAGCGTATGTATAGAAGTGTTCTCTGGGAGCTAGTTTCTGGAACAAGAGCCTCACTACTCTGACTAATGCCCCATCCTATTGTGGTTGAGGTGGTATTCAAGATGCAAGACAAAGTCCCGCCCACTCTTTCCTGTCCTCAAGAGGAAGAAAGGGATGTCTTTTGGAGCTGGGAAATGTGCAGCCTGGGGTTAGGGAAAGGGTGATGCCAACACTCCCTTGGCTGCCATAGCTGTTGTCTTAGTATGTTGCATGCCCCTCAAGTCCACTGTCTCTGAGTCTAGTTCCGTCCTTGGACTCTCCTATAAGTTGCAGTTCTTATGATCTATACTGTCTTTCAAGTTTACTTAGAGACTTAGAGCACTTTGGCCATTGGTGGAGAGGTTTGTGGGTGCTCAAGTTTGGACTACTGGAATCAGCAATTCCCCCTTGGCTACGACTGGTATAAATGCTCTCTCTGTTGGTGGGCACCAGGTGTGTTTGGTTCGGTTTTCTTTTGTGCTCTAACAGGATAGCAGTGAGTTCAATGCCTTACAATTACCTTTCTTTCCCTCTCCTAGTGCCCAGAGAAGCTCTCTGCACCATCCTGCAGTTGCTGGGGTGGGGAATTGGAAACATCTGTGGTTCAAGGCTTTTTTTTTTTTTTTTTTAACTCTTCAGTACCTTTTTCAGCTATATAGTTAAACTTGGGTACTATGAGTCCTTACATGATTTTTGGTTCTGATGAATATGTGTTTTTTTTCTGTGTAAATAGTTGTTAACTTGGTGTCCTTGTTGGGGGCAAAATCAATGAAACTTTGTATTCCAGCATTTTGCTTGGAAGTCCTCCAGAGTCTTTTAATAGTAGAATTGATCAAGCTGAATAATTAGTGAGCTTGAAGAAAGGCTGTTTGAAAATACACAGGGCAGATAAAAGAAAAACAGAATATAAATCAATGAAACAAACCTACAGGATCTTGAAAATATTCTCAAAAGGACAAATCTAAGAGTCATTGGCCATAAAGATGAAGTAGAGAGAGATTACACTAGAAAGTTTGTTCAAAGGGATAATAACAGATAACTTTCCAAACCTAGATAAATATGTTAGTATCTAAGTACAGGAAGGTTATACAACACCAAGCGGATTTAACCCAAAGAAAGCTACCTCAAGGAATTTAATAATCAAACACTCAAAGGTCAAGGAAAAGAAAAAAATTCTAAAAGCAGCAAGAAAAAAGAATCTTATAAGATACAATGGAGCTCCAATGTGTCTGGCAGCAGACTTTTCAGTGGAAACTTTACAGGCCAGGAGACAGTAGCATAACATATTTAAAGTACTGAAAAAAAAAAAAAAAAACCTTTTTCATCTAATAGTATAACCAGGAGAAATATCCTTCAAACATGAATGAGAAATAAAGACTTTCTGAAATAAACAAAAGCTGAGGGATTTTATGAGCAGATATGGCATATAAGAAATGCTAAAGGGAATATTTTATTCAGAACTAAAAGGACTGTAATGAGCAATAAGTAACCACCGGAAGGTAAAAAAAGAAACAACTCACTAGTAATAGTAAGTACAGGGAAAAATGCAGACAATTATAATACTGTAACTGTGATGTATTAACTATTCGTTTCCTAAGTAGAAACACTAAATGATGAACTAGTCAAGACTAATAGCTAAACATTTTCAAGACATAGACAGTACAATGAGATACGAATATAAGTAACTAAAAGTTAAAAAGCAGAGGAATAAAATTAAGTGGAGTGGTAGAGTGTTTATTTGTTTTGTTTTTCTTGTTTATTTGTTTGTGTATGGGAACAGTGCTAAGCTGTTGTCAGGTGAAAATAATGGGTTATATAAGACATTATTTGCAAACCTCATGGTAACTTCAAACTAAAAAACATACAAGGGAGGAATAAAAAGTAAAAAGCAAGAAACTGAGTAATATCAAAAGAGAAATTTACCTTCATTAATGGAAGACAGAGAGAGATGAAAGAAAATAGGAAAGATCACAAAATAACCAGAAAACAAAAAAACAAAAGAGTAAGAGTAAGTATTTACTTATCAGTAATAACCAAGCTCTCCAATCAAAGGACAAAGAGTGACTGAATGGATTAAAAAGCAAGACCCATTAATCTGTTTTGTACTAGAAACACACTTCACATATAAAGACAAACATCATTTTACTTTTTTTTATATACTCAATGGGTATTGGGCACTTAGGTTGGTTTCATATCTTTGCAATTTTTAATTGTGCTGCAATAAGCATATATGTGCTGGTGTCTTTTTGATATATTGACTTCTTTCCTTTAAGTAGATGCTTAGTAGTGTGATTGCTATATCAAATGGTGGATCTACTTTTAGTTCTTTCAGAAATCTCCCTACTGTATTCCATAGAGATTGTACTAGTTAACATTGCCACCAGGAGTGTATAAGCACTCCATTTTCACTGCATTCATGCCAACATCAATTTTTTCTTGACTTCATCATAATGGCCATTCTGTGGTGATTATTACAAAGTCCAGAAACAACAGATGCTGGCGAGATTGCAGAGAAAAAGGAACAGTTTTCCACTGTTGGAAGGACTGTAAATTTAGTTCAATCCCTGTGGAAGACAGTGTGGTGATTCTTCAAAGATCTAGAGGCAGAAATACCATTTGATCCAGTAATCCCATTACTGGGTATATACCCAAGGAATGTAAATCATTCTATTATAAATGTATATACATGGATATTTTCATTGCAGCACTATTGACAATAGCAAAGACATGGAATCAACCTAAATGCCAATCAATGATAGACTGGATAAAGAAAATGTGGTACATATACACCATGGAATACTATACAGCTATAAAAAGGAATGAGATCATGTCCTTTGCAGGGACATGCATGGAGCTTGAAGTCATTATCTTCAGCAAAGTAACACAGGAACAGAAAACCAAACAACACATGTTCTTACTTATAAGTCAGAGCTGAAAAATGAGAACACATAGACACATGGAGGGAACAACATACACTGAGACCTGTTGGGTGGTGGGGGAAAGGCAGAGCATCAGGAACAATAGCTAATGGATGCTGGGCTTAATGTCTAGATGATGGGTTGATCTGTGCAGCAAATCGCCATAGCACATGTTTACCTATGTAAAAAACCTACACATCCTGCACATGTACTCTGGAACTTAAAGCAAAAGTTTAACAAAAAATAATAATGGGCATTCTGGTTGGGGTAAGTATATATCTCATTAAAATTTTAATTTGCATTTCCCTGATGATTAATGATATCTAGCATTATTTTTTCATGTTTATTGACCATCTGTGTATATTCTTTTGAGAAATGTCTATTCATGTTATTTGCTCACTTTTTCTTGCTAATTTGTTTGAGTTCATTTTAGATTCTGGATATTCGTCCTTGGAGGCATAGTTTGCAAATATTTTCTCCCATTGTGTGTGTTATTTTCTCTGATGATTATTTCTTTTGCTGTATTTCATTTGCTTTTTAGTTTCATTAGGTCTCATTTAGTTATTTTTGTTTTAGTTGTGTTTGCTTTTGGGGTCTTAGTCATGAATTCTTTGTCTAGGAACATGTCCAGAAGGGTTTTTCCAGGTTATCATCCAGAATTTTTATGGTTTTAGATCATTGGCCAGACACAGTAGGCTCATGCCTGATATCCCAACACTTTGGGAGGTCAAGGTGTGAGGATTGTTTGAAGCCAGGAGCTTGAGCAAATGAGATTACAACAAACTGTAAAGTTCCTGCACAGCAAAGGAAACAATTAACTGAGTAAAAATATACCCTACAGAATGGGAGGACATATTCTGCAAACACACCTGTGATAAGGGGCTACTAACCAAATAAATAAAGAACTCGCACAACTCAATATCAAGGAAACAAATGGATTAAGAATGAGCAACTGAACCAGGTGCAATGGCTCACACCTGCAATCCTAGCACTTTGGGAGGCCAAGGCAGGTAGATCATTTGAATCGAGGAGCTCAAGAGCAGCCTGAACAATATGTCAAAACTCCTCTACAAAATTAAAATAAAAAAAATCAACTGAGAATGGTGACATGCACCTGTAATCCCAGCTACTTGAGAGACTGGGATTGAGGTGAGAGGTGAGGTGAGGTGGATCACCTGAGCCTGGGATCCTGAGGCTGCAATGAACTGAGATGATGCCTCTGAACTCCAACCTGGGTGACAGGGTGAGACTCTGTCTCAAAAAAAAAAAATAATAATAATAATAAGGCAAATGACCTGAATAGACATTTCTCAAAAGAAGGCATACAAATAGCCAATAGGCATATTAAAATATACTAAAATCTAAAAGATATGCAAATTAAAACCACAATGTGATATAATCTCACACCTATTAGGAAAGCTATTATTAAAAAAACAAAATATAAGAGTTGACAAGGATGTGGAGAAAAGGGAACTGCCATACACTGTTGGTGTGAATGTAAATTATTACAACCATTATGGCAAAGTGTATAGATGTTCTTCAAAAACTTAAAAACAGACCTGATCAATGATCCAGCAATTCAGCTACTCAGTCTATATCCAAAGAATTTGAAATCAGTATGCTGAAGAAATATCTGCACTCTAATTTTGGCAGCATTATTCACAACAGTAGCCAAGATACAGAAAGAATGTAAGTGTTCAGCAGTGAATGAAAAGAATAACAAAAATGGGTATATACACACAGTGGAATATTATCCAGCCTTAAAAAAGAAGAAAATCCTGCCAGAAAATAGATGAATGGATAAAAGAAAATGTTATATACATACACAATGGGATACCATTCAACCTCACAAAAGGAAGAAATTCAATCACTTGTAACAACATGGATGGAATTGGAGAAGACTATACTAAGTAAAATAATCCAAACACAGGACAACAAATACCACATATTCTCACTTACATGTGGAATTTAAAACAATTGAATTTATAGAAGTAGAGAGTAGAATGGGGGTGAGGGAACAATGAGGAGACAATAATCAAAGTATACAAAGCCTCCCCATTATATGAGGAATGAACTTGATTTCTTTGAGATCTACTGTACGACAAGTTGAATATAGCTAGTAATTGAGTACTGCACATTTCAATACTGATGAGAGTAACTCTCAAATGTTCTCATCCCCTTTATGTAATTTGCTTCTTTACTTCTGCTGCTTTCAGGACTCTCTCATTGTCCTTGATTTTTGCCATTTTGATATCATATCTTGGTGTTCTCTTACTTAGATTAAATATTTCTGAAGACTTTTGACCTCCTTGATGTATTTGGATATTTATATTATTCTCTAGATTTGGAAAATTTCTGCCATTATTTCTTATAATATGCTTTTTACCCATTTATCTCTCTCTTTCTTAAAATTCCATAAAATAATTATTTTCTCTTTTGATGATATCCCATAAATTCCATAGAATTTCTTCTTTTTTAAAAATATCTTCTGACTATATATTGTCAAATAACCTGTCTTTCAGCTCACTTATTTCTGGTTGATCAATTCTGCTTTTGATGGTGACTATTGAATTTTTTGTTTTATTTATTTTATTGTTAAGCTACAGAATTTCTTTTGATTCGTAAATCATTTAAATCTACTAAATTTTTGTTACCCTGATTTTCTTGAATTGTTTCTCTGTGTTTTCTGAAATTTCATCATTTTTTTCTTAAAAAATTATTTTAAATTATTTTTTCATGCAGTTCATATGTCTTCATCTCTTTGCAGGTCAGCCAATGAGATATTATTTTGTCTTTGTTGTGTTATATCTCCTTGGTTTCTATTTATTTATTTAAATTGTGTTTTATTTCAATAGTTTTGAGGGAACAAGTGGTTTTTAGTTACATGGTTAAGTTCTTTACTGTTGATTTCTGTGATTTTGGTGCACACATCACCTGAGAAATGTACACTGTACCCAGTGTGTAATCTTTTATCCCTCACCCCAACCCCACCCTTTGCCCTGAGTCCTCAAGGTCCATTACATTATTTCTATGCCTTTGCATCTTTATAGCTTAATTTCCGCTTATAAGGGAGAATATATGATATTCGGTTTTCCATTCTTGAGCTACTTCACTGAGAATAATGGTCTCTAACTCCATTGAGGTTGCAGGAAATGCCATTATTTTATTCCTTTTTATGGTTGAGCAGTATTCCATGGTGTGTATATACCACATTTTCTTCATCTACTCATTGGTTGATGGGCATTTAGGTTGGTTACACATTTTTGAAATTGTAAATGGTGCTGCTGTAAACATGCATGTGCAAGTGTATTTTTCGTATAATTACTTCTTTTCCTTTGGGTAGATACCCAGTAGTATGATTGCTGGATTCAATGGTATTTCTACTTTTAGTCGTTTAAGGAACCTGGATAGTGTTTTCCATAGTGGTTCTATTAGTTTACATTCCCACTAGCAGTGTAAAAGTGTTCCCTTTTCACTGCATCCACATCAACATCTATTATTTTTTATTTATTTAATTCTGACCACTCTTGCAGGAGTAAGGTGATATCTCATTGTAGTTTTAATTAGCAGTTTTCTGATAATTACCGATGTTGAGCATTTTTTATGTTTGTTAGCCATTTGTATATCCTCTTTTGAGAATCGTGTATTCATATGTCCTTTGACCGCTTTTAATGAGATGATTTGTTTTATTACTGATTTGTTTGAGTTCTTTGTAGGTTCTAGATATTAGTCCTTTGCTGGATGCATACTTTGAGAATATTTTATCCCACTCTGTGGGTTTTCCATTTACTCTGCCAATTATTTCTTTTGCTGTACATGTGCTTTTTAGTTTAATTAGGTCCTATTCATCTATTTTTGCTTTTGTTGCATTTGCTTTTGGGTTCCTGGTCATGAATTCTTTTCCTAAGCCAATGTCTAGAAGAGACTTTCGATGTTATCTTCTATAATTTTTACGGTTTCTGGAATTAGATTTAAGTCTTTAATCCTTCTTGAGTTGATTTTTCTATACGGTGAGAGATGAGGATCCAGTTTCATTCTTGTACATGTGGCTTGCCGATTACCCCAGCACCATTTGTTGAATAGGTGTCCTTTCTCTATTTTATGTGTTTGTTTGCTTTGTTAAAGATCAGTTGGCTGTCAGTATTTGGCTTTATTTCTGGGTTTTCTATTATGTTACACTGGTCTATATGAATATTTTTATACCAGTGCCATGCTGTTTTAGTAAATATAGCCTTGTAGTATGGTTTTAAGTCAGGTAATGTTATGCCTGCAAATTTGTTCTTTTAGCTTAGTATTGCTTTGTCTATGTGGGCTCTTTATATGTTCCATAAGAATTTTAGAATTTTTTTCTATTTCTGTGAAGAATGAAGATGGTATTTTTATGGGAATTATATTGAATCTGTAATTTGCTTTTGACAATATGGTCATTTTCACAATACTGATTCCACCCATCCATGAGCATGGGATGTGTTTCCATTTGTTTGTGCCATCTATGATCTTTTCAAGGAGTGTTTTGTAGTTCGCCTTGTAGAAATTGTTTACCTCCTTGCTCAACTATATTCCTAAGCATTTTATTTATTTTTTCAGGTGTTGTAAAAGGAATTGAGTTCTTCATTTGATTCTCAGCTTAGTAGTTGTTTGTGTACAGCAGTGCTACTGATTTGTGTACGATGATATTGTATCCTGAAGCTTTACTAAATTTATTTATCAGATCTAGTAGATTTTTGGATGAGTCTTTGGGGTTTTCTAGGTACAAAATCATCTTATCAGGGAACATTTACAGTTTGATTTCCTCTTTATCAATTTGGATACCCTTTATTTCTTTCTCTTGTCTGATTGCTGTGACTAGTACTTCCAGTACTATATTGAATAGAAGTGGTAAAAGTTGGTATACTTTTCTTGTTTCAGTTCTCTGGGGGAATGCTTTCAACTTTTTCCCACACAGTATGATGTTGGCTGTGAGTTTGTCACAGATGATTTTTGTTATTTTGGGGTGTGTTCCTTCTATGCCTATTTTGCTGGGGGCTTTAATCATAAAGGGATGCTGGATTTTTTCAAATGCTTTTTTTTTTTTTACATCTATTGAGATTATCACATTATTTTTTTAAAATTCTGTTTATATGATGTATCACATTTATTGACTTATGTATGTTAAACCATTCGTGCATCTCTAGTATAAAACCCACTTGATCATGATGTATTATCTTTTTGGTATGCTGTTGGAATAAGTTAGGTAGTATTTTATTGAGGATTTTTTCATCAGAGATTGCTCATCAGAGATATTGATCTGTAGTTTTTGTTTGTTTGTTTGTTTGTTTTGTTGTTGTTACGTTCTTTCCTGGTTTTGATATTAGGATGATACTGGCTTCATTGAATGATTTATGGAGAATTATCTCTTTATCTATTTTTTGAGAGCGTTTTGGTAGCACTGGTACCAATTCTTCTTTAAATGTCTGATGTAATTCAGCTGTGAATTCATCTGGTCCTGCACTTTTTTTAGTTAGTGTTTCAGTCTTGCTATTTGTTGTTGGTCTGTTAGACTTCGTATTTCTTCTTGATTTAATCTACAAGGATTGAATATTTCCAGGAATTTATCTAGCTCCTCTAGATTTTCTAGTTTCTGTGTGTATAAGTGTTTGTAGTAACCTTGAATGATCTTCTGTATTTCTGTGGTGTTGGTTGTAATAACTCCCATTTTGTTTCTAATTAAGCTTTTATGGATCTTCTCTCTTCCTTTCTTGGTTAATCTCACTAATGGTCTATAAATTTTGTTTAACTTTTCAAATAACCAGCTTTTTGTTTCATTTATCAGTTGTATTGTTTTGTTTCGATTTTATTTAGTTCTCTGATCTTTGTCATTTTTTTCTGCTTGGTTTGGGTTTTGTTTGTTATTTTTCTCTAGTTCCTTGAGGTGTGACATTAGATTGTCTATTTTTGCTCTTTCAGACTTTTTGATGTAGGCATTTAATGCTATGAACTTTTCTCTTAGCACTCCTTTTGCTGTATCCCAGAAGTTTGGATAAGTTGCATCACTATTATCACTTAGTTCAAAGATTTTTTAAATTTCCATCTTGATTTCATTGTTAAAGCAAACATCATTCAAGAGCAGAGTGTTCAGTTTGTATACGTTTGTATAGTTTTGACTATTCCATTTGGAATTAATTTCCAGTTTTATTCCACTGTGGTCTGAGAGAATAATTGATATTATTTCAATATTCTTCAATTTATTGAGACTCATTTTGTGGCCTATTATGAAACAGAAATTAAAAGACATTAAAGATTGTGTAAGCAAAAACTTAGTTGTATGTAAAAAAAAAAAAAAAAAAAACAATTCCCTTGAGGAAGAGAAAGGGCTGGAGTCCTTTAAAATTAACTGCCTGTTTTTCTCTCTGTGACTAGTGAGTCTTATCTCTCCCTTTCCCAGGCATTGTGAAGGCTCTGTTTCTCTAGCTGTGCAGCTGCAAGGTCACTAGACAGATAATCTCAAGTCGTAAAACATGTTGTTCCTTAAAAGTAAGAAATAATGAAATGCATGTCTTAATCGAATAACTGTCTTTGTTTCTCACTTCTGTAATACACTTCCCCCTACACAGATCTCCCCCCACCACACGAAATGCTTAAAAGGTAGCTTGACTCTTTGTTCAGGGCTCAGTCCTTTGGATATTAATGCGACTGGGTCGGTGCACCTAAATAATTAAATAATTCCTCTTCAACCCCTCAGTCTCTCTGATTCCTTAATTATCCTGCAGCAATTATATAGTCTGTTTTGGAGAACGGTTCGTGTGCTAATGAAAAGAATGTAAATTCTGCAGTTGTTGCATAGAATGTTCTGTAAATACATTTTAAGTCCATTTGTTCTAGGGTATAGTTTAAGTCCATTGTTTCTTCTTGACTTTCTGTCTTGATGATCTGTCTAGTACTATCTGTGGAGTATTGAAGTCCCCCACTATTATTGTGTTGCCATCTATCTATTTTATTATGTCGAGTAGTAATTGTTTTATAAATTTGGGAGCTCCAAGTGTTAGGTGCATACATATTTAGCATTGTAATATTTTCTTGTTGGACTAATGCTTTTATAATTATATAATGTCCTTCTTTGTCTTCTTTTACTGTTGTTGCTTTAAGTCTGATTGAGATCAGACCAGCATCTCATTTCATCTATAGGAATGTTGATGTTCCACATAGAGAGGAATTGTGACACTGCCTCTCATGCAGGCCTGAATCTAAGATGCGCTCCTCCTGTGGGGCTGAACTCACCTTGAATTTTTTCAGAAAGGTTCTCTACAGGTGCCTCCATGCTGCATTTCTGAGGGGGAAAGCCTAAGCTCTGTCTGTGGCGGAGTGGAGGGGGGACCAACGATCCTTTCTCCAAGGCTCTTCATGATCAAAGAGGCTGCCTCCCTGTTGGTGTACAGGTGCAGACTTTTCCTACTACAGCCAGCATGTAATTGTGTCTCTGCTATGAGAAACCACTCACCAGTGAAAAAATCTGAAACTCAAAACCTGCTATTTTTCTTTTTTCTAGAAAAAAGAATCTAGCCTGCTGTAGTGCTAGATCCCTTGCTGTAGTCCTCTTCCCCTTCCCCTAGGGATGAGGCTTCCTGAGAGCCAGACTGCAGTGGTTGTTATTGCTCTTCTGGTTCTAGCCACCCAGCAGGGCTACCAGGCTCTGGGCTGGTTTTGGAGAATGTCTGCAAAGAGTTCAGTGATATGATCAGTCTTCAGGTCTCCCAGTCATCAATAACAGCACCTGCTCTGGTAGTGATGACGGGAGTGATGGAGACTGTGAGAATCCTCGGTTTTAGATAGGTTTAGTGTGCTGGCTTTCTCAAATGCTGGTTATGCTAGCAGTTAAATTGTCACATGGGCAGACTCTGGACCTCTGGTTAGCCAGGATGTTGCAGGCAGTGATATTAGCTGTTGTTTTCTCCTTCCTGGGAGCAGTGTTATTCTGTCAGGGGTTGCTGTAATGGCCTGAGTTGGCTGGCCTCCCAACAGGAGGTGGCACTTTTAAAAGAGCACCAGCTACAGTAGTAGAAGGGGGAATATAATCTTGCGCTACATTGGCAAGGAAGAGTACTCGGGTTTCTCGAATGATGGGTGGGGCCATAAAGCTCCTAAGAGTGTGTGTCTTTTGTGTTCAGCTACAGGGCAGCAGAGAAATACTATCAGATGGGGGTTAGGAAGGTCTGGGCTCACACTCTCCTTGGATGGGGTTTGCTATAGCCACTGTTCGGGGTGGAAGGTGGTCCTTAGGGCATTGGAGTTGTATTCTATATGGGATTACGGCTGCCTCTGCTGTGCAGTATAGTTCACCAGGGAAGCAGGGGATAGCTGGTAACAAAAGGCCTCACCCAACTCCCATGCGGTCGGTGAGGCTGGTCTTGTTCCTGCAGTGCCCTGCTAACAGCACCAATTTTAGGTACAGGCAGCTTGTGCACAGAACTCATACCTGTGCCAGGCCATTAGCCTTCCCACTGAGAGAGCAAGCATATCTTTCAGGCCACACCCTTTCCCATCTGCCCACAATGGTGGTGGCTTCTGCACTTATATCTGCAGCAGTTCCTGTTCACCCCCTAGATTCTGCCAAGGAACTTTGTGTCCAGTTGAAATTAACACCAAATTCAGATGGAAACTTCTTTCATTCTGTTACCCCCTCCCTAATTCCACTGGCTTCCTTCCCCAAGCTTCTTTATGAGAATATAATTATGAATGGTTTCCTTGGGCTCCAGCTGGAGATTGGGAGTGCCTACAAGGCTCTTCCTGACGCTGCTCTTCCTTTTTTTTTTTTTTTTTTTTTTTCTTTCTTTTGAGATGGAGTTTTGCTCTGTCACCCAGGCTGGAGTGCAATGGCGCAATCTCCACTCACTGCAGCCTCTGCCTCCTGGGTTCGAGCAATTCTCCTGCCTCAGCCTCCCAAGTAGCTGGGATTATATGTATCCACCACCACAACCTGCTAATTTTGTATTTTTAATAGAGACGGGGTTTCACCATGTTGGTCAGGCTGGTCTCGAACTCCTGACCTCAGGTGATCTGCCGGCCTCAGCCACCCAAACTGCTGGGATTATAAGCGTGAGCAACCGGGCCCTGCCAGCTTTTACTTTTGCATTTTGCCCAGCTCCCTAAATCCAGTCTACTTCTAGGTAAGGTTAGATTCTTCGTCCATGATCTGGATTTTCAGATTTCCTAGTGGGCATGTGTGTTTGGAGGCAAGATTTCCTCCTCTCACACTTTGGGTATTCAGAGCTTTTTGTCTGTCTCATGGAGTTTGCACCAGTATGTCACTACTTTCATAGGATCTGTGAACTTTTTTGGTTTTCCTGGTGTGTTCCTGTGATGGTTCTTGAAAAAGAAGTTCACAGTGTGAGTCAGAAACATTTATTATATCATATTTTCTGAAGAACAGGATCCAGACAGGGCTCACATTTTGTCTTTATCTGAACGTTTCTCAGGAGGCTGGGGCTATGGTCTCAACTGAAGCTTGACTGGTGCAGCATCTGCTTCTGCACTTATGCATGAGTTATTGGCAGGATTCGGTATGGACTGATTGTCTCAGGCTAGAGCTTCTGTTGATTCTTTGTCATTAGGGCCTTTCCGTTTAGCAGCTCCTAATAGCTCGACTTGCTTCCCTAGTACACAGATTTTTTTTCACTGAAGCATTTATCAAACCAATGCAATGAGATCTGAATATCCAGCTGTGACTTTGAGAACTGACTAACACTGGTGAGTGTAGGCTTCCTCAGGAAAAACCATTAGCTATAGGGTGCTATGCTTAGCGTCCTTCCATTGGTCTGCCTGGCTGTCAGCTTGTCAAGAGTCTCCTTGGTTTTTAAGTGTTCTTTTTCCCTTATGTTTGATGTCTACACATTTTCTGGAGTATTCTCCTCTTTCAGACATGATGGCTCAGCTTCGTTGTGAAAAACGAAAACCTCTATGTGGTGGTGCAAGGGTGCAAACTGGATGGGTGCAGTGGTTCTAACAGCAGTGAGGATGTAGCTGTGTCAACTTTGCACAGCTATGTCAGCTGATACTGGTATTGATGAAGACTGCAGGCATCCTCAGTTGCCAGTACTGTCCATGGTGGCAGCAAGGGTTGTTGTGGTCTTTGGTGGCAATGCCATTTATGTTCTTCCTGATTTCTGTTTCTCTCTCCTGGGAAGTTTTGGCTGAGGGGATTCCTTTTAACACTGGGTCTGGCTTATGAGCCCGCTCATCATGATGGTTTCACTGGGGTCTGTTGAGTGGTACTATGGAACAGCTGTGGAGCTGATGTCTGAAGCATGAACCTGTTTGAAGGAACTACAGTTCTGTGATTTGAGGTGGTAATGGCACTGTTGCCCATGTTGGTGGCACCCCAGTGCCATACTGCTAAAAGTATGTGAGTCCTGGATGCTTATGTAGTAGCCAGGAAAGCTAAGAGTGAGAGTGCAGGTGTACACAGAGTTAGAACAGCTCTAGTGTCAGAACAGAGCCTAACTCTCTGTGGTGACTGAGCTGGTGTCCAGGTTGCAAGCCGCTCTGTCACTATGTTGGTAACAGCTTGCAAAGCATTAAGAAGACAGCAAGCCAAAAATGGGAGCACAGAAAATTGGCTCTGGGGGCTGGAAGCAGCCTGGTTTTCTATGGGCTGAGCCAGTACTAGATTTCAGGAATACACAGCAAAGTCTGGCTTTGGGATATGGAGTGTAAACTAGTTGACTATGCTGATGCCATTAGTGTCTGAAATATGATAGAGCCCAGTGCAGCTAGAGAGCCTGGATATGGGCTGCAGGCACTTGTGGGTCAGCCACAACTCCAGGACTGAGGCACATGCAGGGTTGAGAAAGGTGGAAACTATTTTCCCAAAGCAACTGAACAATGGATGCTTTTTGAGCTGAGGAGAAGTGTACAACCATATCTCCTCTGGTGTTCCATGTTGGGAATGGCTGTTGGTTACTTCAGTGTAAAGAGATGCTAGTATCCTCTGTGGAGAAGGCTGCTGGGGACCATGGTGTTTCCCCACAGTGTGGCTGACACCAATATCCTCCATCTTTCCTCTCTGTTCCTAGCCATCTCTTCACATCTCAGGTATGTTGATCTAGCTGGAGATCCTTTCTAATTGGATATTCTTCATTTTATTTGCTCCAGTGTGTTGCTGCAGATTCTTTAATGGGCCCTCCGGCCCTCTCTGGGCTAATTTGAATTTGAACGGTGATCTATATTAGTTGTTTTTACCGGGGGATGAAGGCGTGTGTCTTCTCTGCCATCTTGGTAATGTCACACTATTAAAATAACATTAATATGTGTTTGTTAATAAAACTTCCCTAGCTAACTTAAATATATTAGTTTCCAAACACTTCCCAAAATTGTGTTTATCCTTCTTTTCTCTTTAGAGTGTGCTACTCAAATGCCCATCCTTCTCTCAGAGATGTTCGTTTCTTAATATATAGAGTGCTGATGAAAGTGTAGAATAATACTGAACCAAGTTAAATATTGAGCAATATCATTTATACAACCTAGTACATACACAGATTATATGTTCTCTTCTATTCACCCAATATTCTAATGATTAAATGCCAATTATAGAGTGGTAAAGGAGGTATTATAAAAATATTGAATAAAGATAAAAAATAAATTGGTAAATCAATTTGATGAAGGAAAATAATGAGAGCTGTAACACTGGTGCACAGGCTGGGTGAAAATCACTTTTTTCCCCCATCCCCCTTTATTGAACTTATCATAAATTTGGGTTTCAGGAGTTTTAGTATTAGATTAATGCAAAAATAATTGCCATTTGTGCAATTACTTTTAATGAAAACAAGAAGAGAATCAAACTGAAAAGGCTGAAGTTACTGAGGACTGTGTGTCTGAACCATTGACTTTAAGGACACCTTTGATTATGAAGAACTAGATGAGTAAGCGAGAATTAAGTCCCAGGGAGAGAAATAAGTTAGTGAGAGACTTATAATTTGTTCTAGGCTTGGCATAAGGAAGTAAAAAGGGTCTTCAAGTTCCTTTTAAGGACACCAATATATGTATATAAGACTTACTTGTTTACTAATTAAACACATACCAATATTTACTGTTTACTGTATAAACAACATTTTGCTTGAGTATTTAGGAGACAGATATGTCTAAAATGACACACAGCTTAAAGATTTATACACAGAGGAAGCAAGACTGCAACTGATTCCAAACCAAGAGAGTTTTTTTTTTTTTTTATGGTAAATTACATAAAAGTCCAACAGCGCTTTTGACCTCATTTACATTTGATGATGGTAAAAAGCAAGAGTAATATTTTTACACTTAAAAAACTACACAGTGATACATATTAGTATAGTATAGCATCTTTTCATTCACTTTGTACATTCTCTTCTATAATCCAAACACAAGTTATATCTATTTGTGTAAGAATGGGCTATTTTCCCGAATGATCTGCTCCTGTGCAAGGTGAACTAAAAGCTTAAAAAACATTGTTTAAATTTAGTTACAGTGACTATACATTGATTTTCCTGAGTGGAAAACCAGGTGTCATGAAATAAAAGATATTTCTGTGGCCAGGCGCGGTGGCTGAAGCCTGTAATCCCAGCACTCTGGGAGGCCGAGGAGGGCGGATCACGAGGTCAGGAGGTCGAGACCATCCTAGCTAACACGGTGAAACCCCGTCTCTACTAAAAAAATACAAAAAAGCCGGGCGCAGCAGTGCTTCAGTAGTCCCAGCTACTCGGGAGGGCTGAGGCAGGAGAATGGCGAACTCTGAGGAGGAGCTTGCGAGCCGAGATCTGGCCACTGCACTCCAGCCTGGCGACAGACCTACCAAAAAAGAAAGATATTTGTGATTCCAAGGAGGCAAACATGAACCTACAGCACATTTTTTTAAACTTATATTTTAAGTTCAGGGGTACATGTGCAGGTTTGTTATATAGGTAATCCCATGTCATGGGGTTTGTTGTACAGATTATTTCATCATCCAGATATTAAGCCTAGTACTGATTACTGATTTTTTTTCCTGATTCTCTCCCTCTTCCCACCCTGCACCCTCCACTATGCCCCAGTATCTGTTGTTCCCCTCTATGTGTTCATGTGTTCTCATCATTTAGCTCTCACTTATAAGTGAGAACATGTGGTATTTGGTTTTCTGTTTCTGTGTTCATTTGCTAAAAATAACGGCCACCAGATCCATGCATGTTCCTGCAAGCAACATGATCTTATTCTAATTAATGGCTGCACAATATTCCATGGTGTATATGTACAACATATTCTTTATCCAGTCTACCATCAATGGACATTTAGGTTGATTCTATGTCGTCGCTATTGTGACTAGTGCAGCAAAGAACATATACATGCATGTTTATGATAGAATGATTTATATTCCCTTGGGATTGCTAGGTTAAATTATAGTTTTCTTTTTAGCTCTTTGAATAATTGCCACACTGCTTTTCACAATGGTCTAACTAATTTACACTCCGACCAACAGTGTATAAGCATTTCTTTTTCTCCACAACCTCACCACCATCTGTTAATTTTTGACTTTTTAGTAATAGCCATTCTGACTGGTGTAAGGTGGCTTCTCGTTGTGGTATTGATTTGTATTTCTATATTAATCAATGATGTGGAGCTTCTCTTCATACACTTTTTGACTGTATGTATGCTTTCTTTTGAAAAGTGTCTGTTCATGTCCTTTGCCCACTTTTTAATGAAGTATTTTTTCTTGAAAATTTGTTTTAATTCCTTATATATGCTAGATATTAGGCCTTTGTCAGATGCACAGTTTGTGAAAATTTTCTCCCATTCTGGAGATTATCTGTTTACTCTATTGATCATTTGTTTTGCTGTGCAGAGCTCTTTTGTTTAATTAGATCCTATTTGCCAGTTTTTGCTTCTGTAACAATTGCTATTGGTGTCTTACACATAAATTTTTTGCCCTTTCCTATGTACAGAATGGTATTGCCTAGGTTGTCTTCCAGGGTTTTTATAGTATTGGGTTTTGCATTTAAGTCTTGAATCCATCTTTAGTTGATCTTTGTATATAGTATAAGAGAGGGGTCCAGTTTCAGTCTTCTGCATACGACTAGGCAGTTTTACCAGCACCATTTATTGAATAGGAACTCCTTTCCTCATTGCCTAATTTTGTCAGCTTTGTCAAAGATCAGATGGTTGTGGCTGTGTGGCCTTATTTCTGGGCTCTATATTCTGTTCCATTAGTCTATGTGTCTGTTTTTGTACCAGTACCATGCTGCTTTGTTTACTGCAGTCCTGTAGTAAAGTTTGAAGTTGGGTAGTATGATTCCTCCAGCTTTGTTCTTTTTGCCTAGGATTGCCTTGGCTAGTCAGGCTCTTTGGTTCCATGTGAATTTTAAAATAGATTTGCCTAGTTCTGTGAGGAACATCATTGGTAATTTGATAGAAATAGCATTGATTCTATATATGGTTTGGGGCAGCATGGCCATTCTAATAATGTTGATTCCTTCTATCAATGAACATGGAATTTTTTTTCCATTTGTATGTGTCATCTCTGATTTCTTTGAGCAGTGTTTTGTAGTTCTTATTGTAGAGATCTTGCACCTCCTTGGTTATTTGTATACCTAGGTATTTTATTCTTTTTTGAGGCTATTGTGTATGGGATTACATTCCTGATATGGCTCTCAGCTTGAATTTGTGGTGTATAGAAATGCTAGTAGTTTTTGTATGTTGATTTTGTATCCTGAGAATTTGCTGAAGTTGTTTTTTCAGCTGAAGGAGCTTTTAGGGTAAGACTATGGGGTTTTCTAGATACAGAATTTTTTTTTTTAATGTATTTCTCTTGCTTGATTGCTGTGGCCAGGACTTCCAATAGTACATTGAATAGGAGTAGTGTGAGAGGATGTCCTTGTGCTGGTTTTTAAGTTTGATGTTGGCTGTATGTCTGTCATGAATGGCTCTTATTATTTTCAGGTATGTTCCTTCTTTTACCTAGTTTATTGAGAGTTTTTAACATGAATGGGTGTTAAATTTTATCTAAAGCCTTTTCTGCCTCTATTGAGATAATCATGTGGATATTGTCTTCAGTTCTGTTTCTGTAATGAGTCACATTTAATGATTTGCATATGTTAAATGAACTTTGTATCCTAAGGACAAAGCCTACTTGACTGTGGTAGATTAGCTTTTTGGTGTGCTATTAGATTTGATTTGCTAGTATTTTACTGAGAATTTTTGCATTGATGTTTGTCAATGATATTGGCCTGAAGTTTTCTTTTTTGCTGTATCTCTGCCAGGTTATGTATCAGAATAATGTTGGCTTCATAGAATGAGTTAGAGATGAGTATCTCCTCTTCAATTTTTTTTGGAATAGTTTCAGTAGAAATGGTATTAGCTCTTCTTTGTATATCTGGAAAATTTAGGCTATGAATCTGTCTTGTCCTTGGCTTTTTTTGGTTGGTATACGATTTATTACTGACTCAATTTCAGAGCTTGCTATTGGTCTGTCCAGGGATTCAATTTATTTCTGGTTCAGTCTTGGGAGGGTGTATGTGTCCAGGACTTTGTTCATTTCTTCCAGATTTTCCAGTTTGTGTGCATATAGGTGCTCATAATATTCTATGATCCTTGTTTGAATTTCTGTGGGGTCAGTGGTAATATCCCCTTTGTTGTTTCTAATTGTGATTATTTGCATCTTCCCGCTTTTCCTCTTATTACTGTAGCTGGCAATCTATCTGTATTATTAAGTTTTTCAAAAAGAAAACTCTTGGATCTATTGATTGTTTGAATGACTTTTCATGTCTCAATCTCTTTAAGTTCAGCTCTGACTTTGGTGATTTCTTGTCTTCTGCTAGCTTTGGGGTTGGTTTGCTCTTGGTTCTCTAGTTCTTATAGTTGTGATGTTAGGTTGTTTTTATTCTATTTTATTTTATTTTTGAGACAGAGTATCACTCTGTTACCCAGACTGGAGTATAGTGGCACAGTCTTAGCTCACTGCAACCTCTGTCTCCTGGGTTAAAGCTGTTCTCCTGCCTCGGCTTCCTGAGTGACTAGGATTACAGGTGCATACCACCATGCCTGGCTGTATTTTTGTGTTTTTAGTAGAGATGGGATTTCACCATGTTGGTCAGGCTGGTCTCGAACTCCTGACCTCAAGCGATTCACCCACTTCGGCCTCCCAAAGTGCTGTTATTACAGGCATGAGCCATGACGCCTGACTGTTAGATTGTTAAATTGAGATCTTTTTAAGTTTTGATGTTGGCATTTAGTGCTATAAACTTGTTGCCCAGCCTGGGCAACAAGAGTGAAACCACATCTCAAAAAAAGAAAATAAATAAATAATATATTTTCATTACTTCATATGCTATGCAACTATATTTACAATGTGTACATTTCCCAAACCTTTGAAGTTATACTTTGCTTGAACATTAATTTGGCCCACACATCAAATTATACTTCAGAAAATCAAATTATACTTCAATCAAGAGATTGAAATTATAGTTCAATCTCTGCTAGAACTGAAAGTCAGAATTTTTATATTTGGCTCCTCCTAACAAAGTCTACTGAGAATTTATAAATTGCTCATTTACTGTGTGCCCTTGACAGTTTTCTATCTATCTTTTTTTTTTTTTTTTTTTGTGATGGAGTCTCACTTTGTCACCCAGGCTGGAGTGTCATGGCATGATCTTGGCTCACTGCAACCTCCATCTCCCGGGTTCAAGCAATTCTCCTGCCTCAGCCTCTCAAGTAGCTGGGACTACAGGCACATGCCACCATGCCTGGCTAATTTTTTGTATTTTAGTAGAGATGGGGTTTCACCATGTTGCCCAACTGATCTCGAACTCCTGAGCTCAGGCAATCCACCCGCCTTGACCTCTCAAAATGCTGGGATTACAGGCGTAAGCCCCCACGCCCTGCTGACAGTTTCCTACATATGTTGATATCTCATATGTCTTTCTGTCTTGTGTTCTGTGTACTTTCCTTTTGATTTATTTTACTTTTTTGTCTCCTTCAGATATCAGGGCTAAACCACGTAAACAAGATATGTGTAATTTGTAGAATAAAGAATAAGAATTATGCTGCTTCTAATTAAGATATTTAATTTTGAAGATTCTTTGTCTTTTAAAAATTGGTTCTAACATAATCTAAGAGCATTAAATGAATAATATTGTTTCTAATTCCTAGAAATACATTACAAATAAAATGAGCTAAGGAGTCTCAAGAATAAGCTTAATATTCAGAAACATTAAGATTATTTCTAGAATAATACTAAGGAAAATTTCCTGATATTCAAATGACATAAAATGTGTTTGGTGAATGAAAACACTTTCTTTTCCTTTCTCTCACCCTTGTCTCTCTCTCCATGCTGTGTTTATACTAAGTTCAAGAATAGAAATATGAGCTGTAGCTTGCAACCTACATATAGCTGTCAATGCCGACACTTTCTTTGAACCGGTCTTTATACAAAAAAAGTAGAAGTGTACAATGTAGTTGAAAATTTTAAACATGATTTTATTATTATAATGTCGTAGAATAATTAGTTTCAGTTTACCTTTAAGCATATGCCATTTAGATCATTGACTTAATTAATCCATGAAGGAGAACTTTTTTATTTGTGCTATTTAAGGCTTATTTCCTAACTGCAGGTTTCGGCCTACTTTTTTACATGTATTTTAATTTTCTAAAACCAATACTTGTTCATTGTTTTTCAAAACTAATACAGAAAATTGCTCTGCATTTTGATTGTGGTACAAGATGGTTTAGTTGACTGCCTTCATTTCTAGGCTATTTTTATCATCTAAGGTTCAGCTCCCAACTCCTGGACTGTGTGTTTTAACTCTGGGGAACTGGTATCAGATCTCAACTTTGTTCTTTGGCTCTATTTACTATCTTGTCAGAATATACCCTCTGAATCAAAGCTATAAAACTACCATAAGTTTTTACTTTATTAATATATTGAAAATGAAAGTATAAAATTTATGTTAAGAAAATAAGAACTTTATAGTCATAATTGGAGATTGTTTAGAAAATGATAGAATGAACAGACAAAAATAATCAAGGCAATAGAAGTGAATAACATAGGTAATCAGATTAATTTGATAAAGATCAATTACTTTGAACACATTACAAAGTGCACGTTATGTTCTGTCATGCAGAGAACATTCATAAAATGTAACCATGTTCAAAGACACATAGGAAACTAGAAATAAAATAAAAAGAAGAGAAAAGAAGAGGGTAAATAAACTGTTCAGTGTAAAATTGAAAACAAATAATAAAAAAACCACACACTGACATATAATGCCTGAATTAAAAAAGAAATAAAAATTTTAAATGCAAATAGTTTAGAAACAAATTTTAGTGAAGATATTATATATCACAATGTATGGAATAAATTTTTAGTCTTGAACCAATACATTAGAGAAGAAGAAGAAATAAAAATGAATGAACTAAGCATTCAAGTCAACAATTCTTAAAAAGAATTACAAAAAAAACTCTGACAAAGCTAAAGAAACACATTAATAAAGAATAAGTTGGCTGGACATGGTTGCGCATGTGTGTAATCCCAGACCTTTGGGATGCTGAGGCAGGCAGGATCACCTGAGGCCAGGAGTTCGAGACCACACTGGCTTACATGACGAAACCCCATCTCTACTAAAAATACAAAAATTAGCCAGACGTGGTGGTGTAAGCCTGTAATCCCAGCTACTCAGGAGACTGAGGCAGGAGAATCGCTTAAACCTGGAAGTCGAAGGTGGTGCTTCACTCTACCTTGGACCACAGAGCGAGACTCCATAAAAAAAAAAAAAAAAAAAGAAGAAGAAAAAGAATAAAGCATGAATGAAAAAAGTCAAAGTGTACAAAGTGGTTAAATCTTTTTAGCATGATTTTATTATTTTAATGTTATAAAATAATTAGTTTTAATTTACTTTTAAGCCTATGCAATTTGTAGACCACTGCCTTGATTGATCCATAATCATATCAAGGCTTGAATAGTTCCTTAGTGAGCATTGCTCCACCCCTGGAGAACTTCCATGGGAAAGAGAAACAAAAAGTAAAATTATCAATAAAATCAAAAACCATTTCTTTCATAAAACATTACACTGTTGTCATGTCTGATCGAAGCAAAGAAGATTAAAAAAACACAAATAAGTAACTTATTGTGGAAGTTATCAAAATAAGGAAGTGATCAAAATAAAAAATAATGTAAAATTATTAAAGAATAATATATACATCTTTAAACCAACATATTTAAAACTAAATAGATTTGTGGATATAGCGGTGGAGACATAGTTATGTAGGTAACAGTATAAAAAGGCCTGGAAGTCTTGTATACCAAAATGTTAACAGTGATTATTTGAAGTAAGGGCAATGGGTATTGGAGGGGAGATTAAACACTAATCTCAGTTCTTCTATGATACCGAGAAAAAAAGGTATATGAACGTATAGTCATATATTGCTTATGAACGTTTTTTTATTAAAATAACAAAGACAAATGATATTATGTTGCTTTGTAGGCAATATTTCTCAGATGTTGCTGGTACTTAAGAAAACAAAATTGCTTCCAGTTTCAGTCCAGCATATAAGGTGTCTAGAAATCACCACTTCCACTCTCAAATTAAGTAAAACATTGAACAAACTGAAAATCAACAATTTTTCTAGATTCATCAGGGAATTGAGGTCACAGGGCAAACTACTCTGCTCCCAAAACTGGAAACACAGACAAGCAGGTAAAAAGAATCACAACTTACTGGAGCTGAAGCTGAGGAGAGGAAACATTATCCTCTCCTAACCTTACTTTTTGTGTTTTTTTCTCATCTTTATTTGGATCAGACATGACAAGAGTTAATAGTTTAATGTTTTATAAAAGAAATAGCTTTTGATTTTATTGATAATATTTACTTTTTCTTTGTCTTCCCCATGGAAATTCGCCAGGGGTGTAACAACGCTCACAATGTATACAAACCAGTACAAGGATAGGAAGACTTAAACCTTACTTGAATGAGTGCTGAATGCTTAGTGCGAACAAGTCTGAGAGTTAAAATTTCCAGAAAGGGTCCAACACTTGTGTAAGTTTTACCTCCTGTAGCCCTACCAGGTTCTCACAGTGAAAATTAGAGAAAAACCCTCTCCTCTCCTGCTTCACACCAGAAAAGAAGGAAGTGTATTCATTATGAAATAATGCCCAAAGCACTATGTTCTTACAAGGTATTCCCTCAAAGGAAACTATTTTACAAGAGTCCAATCTGCTGGAGTTTTACCGGCGCCTAAGTAATCCAGGGGAAGGAAAATACCCATTTTCTGATCATTACAGGCTTCAATATAGAGAAAGGGAGCTACCTAAATGTAGCCCCCTCTAGAAGCCTTCTGGTCTAATCTAATGGGGGTAGAGGGAATGACTTAGCACATGTTCATTAAAAGGTTTAGACCTAAACATAGAACAATAAAATGCTCCCCCTCCCCTGACACCTTACTACCACATCAATATAACTCCTGAATAATACCAGTAGCACACAACTGAAAGAACTGCACAATTCACACATTAAGAACCACGTTTTTCACACATTATTGAAGAGGCATAGCTAACATCAGAACCAGATTCAAATATGGCAGAGATGTTGGAATTATTAGACCAGAAACGTAAAAGAAGTGTGATTAATATGCTAAGAGCTTTAATGGAAAAGCAGAAAAAAAAATCAAGAATAGATGGTTAATGCAAGCATTACTTTAAAAACTTTTTTTTTTAAATCAAAAAATAATGTTAAAAATAAAAAACAATGTTAGAGAAATAAATAAATAGTGCTTTCTAATTTATTTATTTATTTATATTTTAAGACTGGATCTCTCTATGTTGTCCATGTTAGAGTTCAGTGGTGTGATCGTGTCTCACTGTAGCTTCAAACTCCTGGGCTCAAGCAACCATCGTGCCTTAGCCTCCTGAGTAAGTAGGACTACAGGCACATGCAATTATGACTGGCTAATCTAAAATGTTTTTGTTATAGAGATGGAGTCTCACTCTGTTGCCCAGGCTGCTCTTGGACTCCTGGACTCAAGAGATCTCCTGCCTTGGCCTCCCAAAGTTTTGAGATTACAGGCATGAGCCATCATGCCTGGACAAGAATGTTTTTGATAAACTCATCAATAGACTGGACAGGGCCAAGCAAAAAAATTAATGAGTTTGAAAAAATGTAAATAAAAACATACAAAAATGAAATGCAAAGAGGAAAAATAATAACAAAAAAACTCACAGCATACTACCCAGGAACTGAGACAATTATAAAAGCTATAATATAAGTGTAATGAGAAAACCAGAAAGAGAGAAGTGGGTGAGGGAAGAATAAAGATGAAGAGAGAGG
The DNA here is from genome assembly GCF_008728515.1 of Papio anubis. Classification (NCBI taxonomy): domain Eukaryota; kingdom Metazoa; phylum Chordata; class Mammalia; order Primates; family Cercopithecidae; genus Papio; species Papio anubis. The sequence continues at coordinate 65,298,668 of NC_044996.1, forward strand.
AAAAAATAAGAAGAAATAGTTAGAGTAATAATGACTGATAATTCTGCATAGTTAATGATAGATTAAAAAAAATAACACAGAAACAGGAAACTCAGAGAACACCATGCAAGATAAATTCCAAAAACATCAACTTCTGGGTATACTATATTGAAAGTACACTAAATCAAAGACAAGGAGAAAGTCTTGAAAAAAAGCAACAAGGCCTGGGGCATACCTTCTTTAGAGAATTACCACAGACTTATTTTTACAAAACATGAGAACAAGAAAAGTACAGCAAGAAATATTTAAAGTGTTGAAAAAATTCTCAGCAACTTAGAATTCTGAATACAGTGAAATTTATTTTTCAAAATTGAAGGAAAAGTATAATTTCTCAGACAAAAATAAATGAAGGATTTTGTCACAGTAGACTTGTCTTGCAAGTAGTGTGAAAATGAGTTATTGAGGAAGAAAATAACATCAGTTAAAAACCCAGATATGTAAAAAAGGAACAGCATTAGAAAAGAAATAAATGAAGGTAAAAGTAAATATTTTACTTCCCTATTCTTAATTGATTTAACAGATAAAAATGTGATCAAATAGCGATAGCAACAAGTTATCCAGGGAGTATAACGTAGATAAGTAAACAAATGACAGAAATGATGTAAATGATTGGCGAGAGAAATTAGAAATACTCTGCTATTATGCTTGCATTACCCATGAAGTGGTATAGTATTATTTGCAAGAGGACTTTGATTAGATGTGAATGCATATTGCAAACTCAGAACAACAAAAATTACTTTTTTAAAAATATAATTCATATGCCAAGAGGGGAGGGAGATGGACTGAAAAATTCTCAATTAAAACCAGGGAAGGAAAATAGCTATTTTGAGGAAACAAAAAGAAATTCAAGATAATACAGAGAAATAATTCAGAATACTCTCAGATAAATTTAAAAATACACAGTCAGAAAACACAGCAGCAAAATAAGGAAGCATTCCTACACTATCTAGAAAATAGCCTCAATAAAGCAAATTTAAGAGTTATTGCCCTTAAAGAGGAGGTAGAGAAAGAGATAGGTATAGAAACTGTATTCAAAGGGATAATAACACAGAACTTCCAAAACCTAGAGAAAGGTATCAATATTTAAATACAAGAAGGTTATAGAACACCAAGCAGATTTAACCCAAAAAAAGGCTATCTCAAGGCATTTAATAATCAAACTACCAAAGGTCAAGGATAAAAAAGGAATCCTAAAAGCAGCTACAGAAAAAAAAAAAGCAAACAAACAACACATACGATAAAGCTTTAATACATCTGGCAGCAGACTTTTTAGTGGAAACCTTACAGGACAGGAGAGTGGCATGACATATTTAAAGTGCTAAAGGAAAAATCTTTTACCCTAGAATAGTATATCTGGTGAAAATACACTTAAAACGTGAAAGAGAAATAAAGAATTTCTCAAACAAAAGCTGAAGGATTTCATCAACACCAGACCTGTTGTACAAGAAATGTGAAAGGAAGTGCTTCAATCAGAAAGAAGAGGACATTGATGAGTAATAAGTAATCACCTGAAGGTACAAAACTCACTAGTAATAGTAAGTACACAGAAAAATGCAAAATATTCTAACACTATAACTGTGGTGTGTAAGCTACTCTTATCCTAAATACGAAGACTAACTAAACGGTGAACAAATCAAAACTAATGACTACAAAATCTTTTCGAGAAATAGTCAATACAATAAGATAGAAATAGAAACAACAAAAAGATACAAGGTGGGAAAACAAACTTCAGAAATACAGCTTTTAGTATTTTTCTTTCTGCTTGTTTGGTTATGCAAAGGCTGTTAGTGGTAAGATTAAAATGCAGGGTTATAAAATCATATTTGCAAGTAGTATGGCAAACTCAAACCAAAAAAAAAAAAAAAATGCAATGAGGACACAAAAAATAAAAAGCAAGAAACTAAAACATATCACCAGAGAAAATCAACTCCACTAAAAGGAAGACAGAAAGGAATAAAAGAAGAAAGAAATGACAACAAAACAACCAGAAAACACATAACAAATAAGCCCTGACTTACTAATAACATTGAATGTAAATGGACTAAATTGTCAAATCAAAAAACATAGACTGGTTGAATGCATGAAGAAACAAGACCCAATAATCTGTTTCCCACAAGAAACACACTTCACCTATAAAGACACACATATACTATTATAAAATAGAGTTATGGAAAAGGATATTCCATGCCAATGGAAACCAAAGAAGAGTATGAGTTGCTATCCTTACAACAGATAAAATGTAATTCAAGACAAAAACTATAAGAAGAGACAAAGAAGGTCACTTCAGTAAGAAGATATAACAAATTTAAATATATATGCACTCAACACTGGAACACCCAGTTATATAAAACAAATATTGTTAGAGCTAAAGAGAGAGATGGATCCCAATACAATGACAACTGGAGACTTCAACACTTCACTCTTAGCATTGGGAAGATCTTCCAGATGGAAAATCAACAAAGAGAAGTCCACGCTATAGGCCAAATAGATCCAATAGATATTTACAGAGCATTTCATCCAGCATCTTCAAAATCAGCATTATTTTCCTCAGCACAAGGATCATTACCAGGGACAGACCATATGTTTTAAAAAAAAGTCATAAAATATTTTTAAAAATTGAAATATTATCAAGCATCTGCACTGGCCACAATGGAATATAACTAAAAATTAATAACATGAAGAATTTTGGAAAGTATACAAATACGTAAAAATTAAACAATATGCTCCTAAGCGATCAGTGGATCAATGGAGAAATTCAGAAAAAAAAAAAAATTAAAACTTTCTTTAAGCAAAAGGTAATGACAAAACACATACCAAAACCTATGCAATACGACTAAAGAACTACTAAGAAGGAAGTTTACAGCTCTAAGTGCCTACATCAAAAAAGAGGAAATACTTCAAATAAACAATCTAATGATGTGTCTTGAAGAGCTGGAAAAGCAAAGGCAAATCAAACCCAAAATTATTAGAATGAAATAAATAAACATCAGAGCAGAAGTAAATGAAATTGAAGTGAAGAAAACAACACAAAATGTCAATGAAATTAATTTTTTTTATTTTGAAAATTTAAATAGTAATCGACAAACCTTTAGTCAGACTAACTCAGAAAAAAAGATCCAAGTAAATAAAATCAGAGATGAAAAAGAAGATATTACAACTGATACGGCAGAAATTTAGAGAATCATTAGTGGCTACTACAAGCAATGTATGCCAATAAATTGAAAACTTTAGAATAATTGGGCAAATTCCTAGATGCATAGACCTATGAAGATTGAATCAGAAAGAAACCCAAAATCTGAATACACAAACAACAAGTAATGTCTTTGAACCCATAGTAAAATGTCTCCCAGAAAAAAAAAAAAAAGCCCAGGACCTGATGGCTTCACTGCTCAATTGTACTAAATATTTAAAGAATAGCTAATACCAATTATATCCAAACACTTCAGAAAAATAGAGTAGGAGGGAATACTTCTAAACTCATTCTATGAAACCATTATTGCCCTGATACCAAAATCAGACAAAGACACATCAAAAACAAAACAAAACAAAACCTGTAAGTCAAAATCTCTGATGAATATTGATGCAAAAATCCTAAACAAAATACTAGCAAATGGAAGTCAACAATACATTAGAAAGATCATGCATCACAATCAAGTGGGATTTATCTATGGGATAAAAGGATCATTCAAGATATGCAAATGAATCAATGCAATGCATCATATCAACAGAGTGAAAAATAAAACCACATGATATTTCAATTGATGCTGAAAAAGCATTTGAGAAAATTCAACATCCTTTTGTGAGGAAAATCCTCAATAACTGTATATAAATGGAACATACCTCGACATAATAAAATCCATTGTATTAGTCCATTCTCACACTGCTATAAAGAAATACTCGAGACTTGGTAATTTATTTAAGAAAATAAAAGAGGTTTAATTGATTCACAGTTCTGTATGGCCGGAGAGGCCTCTGGAAACTTACAATAATGGCAGAAGGCGAAGCAGAAGCAGGCAGCTTCTTTACAAAGGAGGCAGAAGAGAGAGTAAATGTGAGCAGGGGAAATGCCAGAGGCTTATAAAACAATCAGCTCTCATAAGAACTCACTCACTAGAATGAGAACAGCGTGTGGGAAACGGCCCTCATGACCCAGTCACTTTCCACTGGGTTCCTCCCAATGACACGTGGGGAATATGGGAATTATGGGGATTACAATTCAAGATGAGATTTGGGTGGGGACACAGTGAAACCACATCAGCCATATAGGGCAGACCCACAGCTAGTATCATACTAAATAGAGAAAAAAATGAAAGCCTTTCCTCTAAGATTTGGCACATAACAGGGATACCTACTGTCACCACTGTTATTCAACATAGTACTGGAAGTCACAGCTAGAACAATTAGACAAGAGAAACATGTAAGGTGCATCCAAATTGGAATGGAAAAAGTCCATTTATCCCCTTCCTTGCAGAGGATATGATCTTCTATTTAGAAAAACCTAAAGACTCCACAAAAACTATTTTTCAGTAAATTTTCAGGAAACAAAATCAACACACAAAAATCAGTAGCATTTCTTTATATTTATTTATTTATTAATTTTAGAGTTTTATTTTATTTTATTTTTTCATTTTTATTATACTTTAAGTTCTACAGTACATGTGCACAATGTGCAGGTTTGTTACATATGTATACATGTGCCATGTTGGTGTGCTGCACCCATTAACTCATCATTTACATTAGGTATATCTCCTAATGCTATCCCTCCCCCCTCCTCCCACCCCACGACAGGCCCCCATGTGTAATGTTCCCTTTCCTGTGTCCAAGTGTTCTCATTGTTCAATTCTCACCTATGAGTGAGAACGTGCGGCATTTGGTTTTCTGTTCTTGCGATAGTTTGCTGAGAATGATGGCTTCCAGCTGCATTCATGTCCCTACAAAGGATATGAACTCATCCTTTTTTATGGCTGCATAGTATTCCATGGTGCATATGTGCCACATTTTCTTAATCCAGTCTGTCATTGATGGACATTTGGGTCGGTTCCAAGTCTTTGCTATTGTGAATAGTGCCACAATAAATATACACGTGCATGTGTCTTTATAGCAGCATGAAAAATCAGTAGCATTTCTATATGCCAACAGTAAACAATCTGAAAAAGAAATGTAAAACAATAATCCCATTTACAATAGCCAGACTTTAAGTTAAATACCTGGGAATTAACTAAAGAAGTGAAAGATCTCTATAATAAAAACTACAAAACACTCATAAAAGAAATTGAAGAGGACACCAAGAAATGGACCATGTTCATAGATTGGAAGAATCAATGATGTCAAAATATCTGCACAACCCAAAGCAATCTAAAAACTCAATGCAATATTTATTCAAATACTAATGACCTGATTCACAGATAAAAGGAAAAACAATCCTCAAATTTATATGGATCCACAAAAAACCCAGAATCACCAAAGTTATCTTAAGCATAAAGAACAAAACTGGAGGAATCACATTACCTGACTTCAAATTATACTACAGAGCTATAGTAACCAAAACAGCATAGAACTGGCATAGAAACAGATAAATAGACCAATGGAACAGTATGGAGAACCCAGAAACAAATCCACAAAGCCATAGCAAACACATTTTCGACAATGGTGTCAAGAGCATACACTGGGGAAAAGACTATCTCTCAGTAAATGGTGCTGGAAAAATCAAATATCCGTATGCACAATAATGAAACTAGACCTGTATCTGTTGTCAAATACAAGAAATCAAGTCAAAACATATGAAAGACTTAAATCTAAGACCTCAAACTACGAAACTACTACAAGAAAACTTTAGGGAAAACCTATGGGACATTGTTCTGGCCCAAAATTTCTTAAACAATTCTTCACAAGCACAGGCAAACAAAGCAAAAAATGGACAAATGGGATCACATCAAGATAAAAAGCTTCTGCACAGTAAAGGATACAATCAACAAAGTGAAGAGACAACCCACAGAATAGGAGAAAATATTTGGCAAAGGATTAATCCCAGAATTTATAAGAAATTCTAACAACTCTATATGAAAAATATTGATCAAAGATGGGCAAAATATTTAAATAGGCACTTCTTAAAAGAAGACATACAAATGGCATATGGACATATGAATAGATGCTCAACATTAATCATCAAAGAAATGCAAATCAAAACTTCAATGAGATATTATCTCACCCCAGTTAAAATGCCTTATATCTAAAAGACAGCCAGTAACAAATGCTAGTAACGATGTGCAGAATAGGGAACATTTGCAGGCTGTTGGCGGGAATATAATTTTTTTTTTTTACCAAAATTGTTAAATAAGCACTCAGCCTCTGAAACTTAGAATCAGTTCATAACACAACTCGTTTCACTGAAATACACGTATACATTTTGTCAGTATTTTAATTAAAACTCTACATAACTCTACATTTCTCTGTTTTCTTGGGCTTTAATTTGAGTTTCTTTCAATGGACTAATGGTGTTGTATGCTATTAATATCCCAGAAAAAATATTTATTCTTCCTAGTCCTTTTTCCCGTTACCCCTTTTAGTTGATGCCAGACTGCCGGGAGTGGCGATTTATTATTATTTGGGGGCATTATTATTGATGCCCCAAAATATGACCTAGGGTTTCTGGAGAGGAGAAGCATGTCTCCAAGGAAGTATAATCCAATAAGAATAAAAAGTTATATGAGGCTTAGGATCCACTCGCGTAAATTTTGGTAGGGTGTTAATATAGATGCTGATATGAAGTCATCCCTCAAAACAACCTTTCTTCAGACCTTTGGTGAATCATATGACTTTGGCACTTGACACAATTCTATTACGTTGGTCACTTTTGCCTCCAAACTTCTGTGTTACCCTTAGAAAATTCGTCTTCTCCCAAGAGGCTTCTGAGGCTGGACTGAATAAATTAAAAGACCAGAGATTAAACACAATAATACATTCACTTAGCAAATAATTATTGATTGTCTACTTATACCAAACATTGTAGTAAGCACTGGGGAACCATCAGTAAAGAATGCAGACATATCCTATGCCTTTATGAGATTATGTCCTGGTGGAGAAGGATAGAAAATAAATAAGTATTTTTAAATATAATTACAGGTTATAGTAAGTACTCCTCTTTTTTTTCAACCGTGAAGAGAGCAAAGAGGATGTTGTTATAGAAAATAATAGATAGGGGTTACTTTAGAAGAGATGGTTAGGAAAGCCTTACAGAAGAGCTGAGATTTAAGCTGAGACCCAAGAGTCCTAAAAGACACATTTAGGCCATGAGAGACACCTGCAGAAGGAAAAAAAGAAACATAATATAAAAGTCCCTAAGCAGAAGTGAGTCTGATGTGCTCAAAGAACGGAAAGAAAGCTAGAGCATAGGGAACAAAAGATGGCGTCGTATGAAACGAGACTGGGAAATAAACAGGAGCCACGCCAAACAGGGCTTTGTAGATCAGAGAGAGAAGTTTGGATGATTGTATTTTAATTGCAATGGAACAACAGTTTTTAGATAAAGAAATGACCTGATCTTATTTACACTTGAAAATAGATCTCTCTGCTATTTGGAGAATGGATCAGAGAAAGCCAGCAGTAGAAGCATAGAAACGGGGAGGCCACATAAGAGACTCCTGGGATGGACCGGGCTAGAGATGACAGTGGCTCAGACTATGATAGTGGCACTAGAGACGAAAAGTAATGGCCAGAATTAAGATACGTGCTTCAGAGATAAAACCCACAAGACTTGTTGAAGAATGAAGTATGGGGCTACAGAGTGAAGACACCAGAGGAATCACAGAAACCTTCTAGGTTTCTGTCTAGATCAACGGGAGGGTGGGGGTGGCCCCATTTACTGTAATGAAAAAAAAAAAAAAAAAGGCAAGCATAGAAGAAAAAATGAAGTATCCTTTTTGGACAAATTGGAGATGCCTATGAATCATCTACACTAGATAAGAAGGTAGCTGCACATACAAATCACACTTAGATAAGTTAGAGCTGGAGCTAGGGATTTCGATCTAATAAGCATATAGATACTCTAAACTGAGAGAATGAATGAGATCGCCTAGGAGAGGGGCTAGCAATGAACTTGAGTTAGCTTTTTTAGCAATGTCTGTGTCAGTGTGCTTGACATCTGCAGTACTCTGATGATCAGTTTACCATACAGATCAATGTTTTAATTACACTGACCAAAAGTTATTGTCAGAATGTTTCATAAACAGCCCATGCTTATAGTGTAAAAAGTAGAAAGATTCACTTACTCAGTTTCATCAATGCAATGCCAATACTCCATTTCCTTTACTTTTTGTTTTGTTTTAGGGTTTTTAAATTAACATTTTATTTTCTTATTTGACTGAATCAATCTGCGGTTTTGATGTTCTACAATTATAGAAACACGTATATTTTTATTGTTTATTTTAGCTTACACCTCTTCAGGACTTAGGCTTTAGTAGGTAAGGAGATTAAATACTAAAAAAGGAAGCTCACTCTCTCTATAATTTAATTTGCAAGCTCTGCAACTAAATAACTGCATTGAGTTTCATATTATTTAAACCTGGATACTTATGGAGCCACATGATAACTAAGATATGTTCATGTCCTTTCCTAAAAAGGTTCCCAGATCTACACTACCAACAATGGAAGTCACATGTTTCCAGGGGAAGGTCAATATCTTTGGCATTTCCTGCCTGCCATGGTTTGACAGATATTTTCTTCTGTTTTTTTGTTTTTAAAAGAAGTTTAAAACAAGACCACTTTTGAAATAGCTGACTTATGCCAGTGAGGTGTCAGGATGAGCTTTTAGAAATGCTGTTTTATATTGATTTATTTATTATTTTGATCATTAAAACTTTTTTTTTCTCGTTCTGCAGATGTTTTAAGTTTATATTACTTTGTCCATCTCAATGAGTTTTCACATGAGATATGTTGGCACAATGTAATGGAAAGAATAAGGACTTTGGATACAACAGACGTAGTTTTCTGTGAGATACTAATATTATCTCCATTGTACAGATGACGAAACTAAAGGACAGGGAAGTTAAGTAACCTATCCAAGGTTATATTGCTTGTAAGTGTCACAATCAGGATTTCAATGAAGGAAGTTTAACTCTGGAGTCCATGGTATAAACTGCTAGGCTCTACTGCCTCCAATTTACTCTTGCCCAGAATCGCATACCATCTCAGTCATCTCAGGAGACAAAATCATAACTTGATCCTACTCTCAGCAAATGCATAATCTCTGTTCCAGTTCTCATTTCACAATATTGATCTGTTTTCCATGACATGGGGAACACATGTATACAAAATATAATTAGTTTAAATGCTTAGAGTAAAACAGGAGTTACATTAAATAGTCTAACCACTAAAATATAATGGGAGAGACTTAGACCCCGGTAGCTGAACACCTTAGTAAACTTAACTGCTCTCATGAAATTATCTGAGTAAAACACCACCAAACCAAACTGTTAAAGCAGCAGCACTAATCAAAGTTAGGTTGCCTTAATGGGGCCAGAAATATAGATATTGATGGGATAATAGAATGGGCTAGAGAGGGGACTGAGATGGAAACAGGAAATAAAGTCGCGATATATACTCTCAGTTAGGTACAGAGCTCTTCATGGCTTTGCTTGCCTAAACTGGTCTAAATTCTCTTCCACCGTGCCTTCCAGGAGCACAGGTGCACTTCCTCCTGAATCCTAACAGGGAAAGAAAGGCAATTGAATGCCCATCTGTATATTTCCCCCAGCATCCTTTACAGGCACTCACACACACACACACACACACACAGTCCTTTAAGAATGTTAAAGGTGTATGCTTTTACTGAAAATCTGCTCTGGAAAAAAAATCACAACCACTTAACCAGAGTTTCCTAATTCTCAGTGGTTATTTTCATACTTCTGTCTTGAATAGTTGCAAAGCCTTTGAGACTTTTCTTAATAAATATAAGCATCTTCCTAACTTGCTTCATGCATCATGATAAAACACAAGCATCTGATAAACTCAACTCCAAAATAAATGCTATACAGATCAAGATAAATGCCATTCAAAACAATAAAAGCAAAAAATAAAGTTTCTATATGCCTTATATCATAAGGTGCTTTCAGGTCAGTAAGGAATGTCTGAATCTTTAAACTCTTTGTGAAGTTGCTGACTAATTTGTGCGATGAGAAAACATTATAATGTCTATAAATAGTATTTACCTTAACCTATATACAATCTAAATGTTGATTCTTTATTCATTTAAAAATATTTATTTCTGGCCGGGTGTGGTGTCTCACAATTGTAATCCCAGCACTTTGGAGGTTGAGGTGGGCGAATCACCTGAGGTCAAGAGTTCGAGACCAGCCTGACCAACATGGTGAAACCCCGTCTCTACTAAAAATACAAAAATTATCTGGCTGTGGTGGTGCATGCCTGTAATCCTGGCTACTTGGGTGGCTGAGGCAGGAGAATTGCTTGAATTTGGGAGGCGGAGGTTGCAGTGAGCTGAGATCACGTCATTGCACTCCAGCTTGGGTGACAGAGTAAGACTCTGTCTCCAAAAAAAAAAAAAAAAAAAAAAAATTATTTCTGAGCACTGGAAACACAGCAAATACAGCAGTGAATAAGCCATATATGGTGTTGCCATCATGGAGGAAGCTGACATTCAAGTCCTAAAAGGCCACAAGTACCTAAAGTAAAATAAGTAAGTTTCCTTTTATACTGCCATTCTGTGGCCTGAATATATCTATTGTGAAAAATTTGTTCTCTCTTCTTGCGTACCGTTTCTTTTCCTTATACATATATATATATATATGCACATGTAGATGCTTGTTTGTGTTTTGTACAAACATGTGATCATACTTTAAATCTTTTTATATAACAGGCTTTGTTTACTTAAGAAAACATCCTGGGCATTCTTTCAACTATTTTTATATAAATTTACCTTTCCTTCCTCTTACCCACATTAGATTCCATTGCCACTATACCATATATATTATTGTATTATCTCCCTATTAATAAACCTCAAAGTCACTTAACGTTTCATTATTGCAGCAAACGATGCAAAAATAAGTACTTTGGACCAGTCTCCTACATAGAGATAACTTTTACTTCTGATAAATTCCCAAATATGAGTCTGCTGTTTCAAAAAGATGTAAATTTATAATTAAAAAATGCTGGATTACTTAATAACATTATTACCAATAATAATAACAATAGCAATAATATTAACTCACACCTAATAGGACCCACAATGTGCGAGAAACTACTGTAAGGACATAATCAATACCAAAATAATTCTGTAACACAGGAATTATTATCTCCAGTTTTATAGATGAATCAACCAAATCAGGATTATAGATTTGTTAACTCACCCAAGGTCACACAATTAGCAATTGGGAGAGCTATTATTTAAACCCATGCAGTTTCTCTTGAGTCTGATAGAAAAAAAATTATTTTATTGTTGTTTTAAATTTTCTTCCTCTCATTATTAGAGCTGTTTAGCATTTTTGATATGTCTACTGTCTTCATTCCCTCTATAATGAATTGCTTATTTATATTCTCCCCATTTTCCAGCATCGGTTATTTTAATCCATAGCATGTTGTATGCACCGTTTGTTATTTCTTGCAATGAGTACTTACAAGGAAAACACTTTGTTTTATGTTGCAATCATTTTCTTTCAGACTGTCATTTATCTTTTGACTTGAATGATATTGCCTTTTGTCATACAGAAATAAGAAATCAATTTTTTTTCACTTATGGCTTTTGTGATCCTTGTCCTGTTTAAGAAGGCCTCCCCTATCTAAATAATATACAAATATTATCCTATAATTTCTTATAATATTTTACATGACTCTGATAATTATGTCTTTAATTCAGTTGTAATTACTGTATAAATGGTGTCAGGTGAGTTTCTACTTTTGTTTTCTGCCAATCCATAGCTGGTAGATCCCAAACCATTTGGGGTCAAACCACGTTGAATATTCCATCCTTTCCTATGCTCTCTTTTAATAAATATGTAACTCTCATCTTTCTTTTTCACCCATTTCTGAGATTCTTATATGATATTTCCCACCTTCTCTCACTCTGGGTGTGTTTGACTATTACTCTTTTAATATAAAGGAAAGATAATACTTGTAATTTTGAGTGCCATGACTAATGAGGAAGGACAATGATATTTAGGTCCAGAGATGATAATACCTACTTTTCAGCTACAGAGGAAGCGTTTTCTCTTCACCTTCTAAAAAGGTGAGCATTGGAATTAAGTGGATTCATTTGGAAGTTCATTTTAATGATACCCTAATGGCAACAGAGGAATATGGGAAATCTGCTTTAAGACACATAAAAACCATAAGACACCTCTCTCAACTCCTAAATCTCCCCAGATTTCTAAATATACCTAATATAGAAACCCAAAAAATACATGTTTTCTAAGTAGAATGATTTGCATAACAGATTAAGTAAAATAGAAGGGGGAAATATTTCACCTTTCTTGGTAAACTTCTCACACAGTATCGTCGAAAACAGTGATGCAAATTTTATTCACACTATGCTTCCTGCAAGTCATCTACGTTTGTTTTTAATTCTACTTTCTAGCACTTCCCTTTATCAAGCATAAAAAAATAGCAATGGTGGGCGCTTCTGTTTCTTATGGTATAGAGCATAACACCTCAGGAAAAATGAGAAGCATTAAGACAATTTACGTTAAAATACGTTTTACAGATATCATTAAAGAGTGAAGAATGAATCACAATACTTAACATGAAAAAGCTTTACAGAGCAGATGTCACAATCAAGTAGCAGAGGTTTATATTTGCATTTGAGAATTTGTATTAACTGTAAGTCCTTTTACCTGATTTTGAGGAGATGTTTAGACAAAGTAAATAACTATAAATTCTATATTTTAACTCATCAGTGTGCTTCATCTTATATAAACAATTTTAAATAGATATGTCTAAATTTACAGAAACTGTATATGAAAAACTAAGTGATATTCGTTTATCTACTGACGTTCTTTACAGTTAAAATGTATCTGTGTAGGCCTAGGACTTTTAGTACAGCAAAATCATGATGTATGAAAAGAGGTTCAGTGTAATGCAAAGTAATTTTCTTTCCACAATTTTTGCCCCTCTATTTTTACTGCTGGAATTGTTATAAGCATTTTAAAAGCTAACCTTACAGGAAGTTTTGTGGAAATCTTTAGACTAATATTTTTCAGAGGAAATTTTTTAAGAAAAACAAAAAGGAAATGGGGGTGGGGAGTAAAAATCCAGTCACCCATTCACAACTTCTTTTTATTTTCCTGGAAAATACACCTAAACTATATATATGTATTTTTTTTCTTGATACCATTATTGAGAACAGCCAGTTTTTAGGCTTCGTAGAGTTTAAATTTAATCTACAATCTAATTTTTCATCATCTAGGTTTAGTTTTCAGAAAATTCCCCTCAGGTGTTTCCTTCTGTCTTTGTCTGGTCTTTTTAGGTGAATTTTGTTCTTAATTTGGCTCTGTGATTTCTCCCTAGACTATAAATGGCACATAGGGGCTTAGTCTGCATTGCTTAACTTTCCCTAAGGTCATTATGCACATCAGTCTCCAGGGATTTACTCTCTCTCACATCATTTCCTTTCCTCGTTCAATTAGGATTTATATTAAGCAGATGGTAAATAATTGGCTCATTTCTTTATTAAATGTAAGTTTATTTACCAAGTATCATCAGCTATTACCATGATAAGAAGTATTATATTTTAGCTAAACCAGCAGATTATAATATCTTTGATCTTCCTCTCCTTTTACCAAATGCCGGGATCTCCTTTCAACTATTACCAGCCTACTAGGAACAGCCCCTTTAGTAAGTTTCCTGTTCTAATTATATTCTCATTGGTCTATAAAATGTTACTGGCACGTGTTAAACTGAATGAGGGTTGATTCTGGTTTTTGAACACTGCTCCCGTGTGGAAAATTCTTAATCAACAAACGGACTGCAGACAGAGCAACCAGATGAAAATACAGGACAGCAAGTTAAATTTGACTTTAGATAAACGATGGATAATGTTTAAGTCTGTCTCATAAAACATATTAGATATACTTAGACTAAAACTATGAACTGTTTAAGATTCAGCTTGAACTGGGCACCCAGTATTATTATTCACTAAATTTGGCATTACTATTTACAAATCTGCCTTTACAAACATTTACACTTAATTTTATAATTTCTCAATACTTCAGCAATTAGTGCATGTAATTTCAATGCAAACATTCAGGAAGTGATCCTTTATTGTTGCACTGTAGGCTTATCTGCCAACATCATTATCCTTCCTGTTAACCTTTTCTCATCCCAGCAGCCATTTTGATCACAGAAAGAATAAAGAAGAAAGATTGGTGGTAAGGAGTGAGAACTTTTGACCTGATCTAAAAACTTGTATTGAAACCACCCTCAGTAAGCAGAGAGAATGGCGAAATAATACTTCTAAAGATATCTTAAACTCATGGAGGGATTTTTTGGTCATATATATAAAAAAAAGCCATAAATGAGATGCAAGAAAAGACTCATAGTCTAGGGAAAGATTCTCAGGGCCCAATTAGAGGACAAAATTCACCCAGGGTCTAGAGCACAGCTAACCCAAATAGAATTTTAGTTTTATTATGAGTTTAGTGAACCTAGTACTGATGAAAGATAAATAAATCTTCAGTCTTGGTAGCTGTTTTAAAGTAATTTCTCAACCTGACCTAATTGTTTATAGTATTTTTATTTATAAAAATTTTAGTTTCAAATCTGTTGCCCCTTATACCTGATCCTACAAGGAAACCACGAGGTGGACAAGAGTTATTAAGTTGGCTTGACAGATTCAGGAAACTCAATTTCACCTAGCCCATAGCACAAATAGATGGCTGATCCAGGATGAATAGCTCAGTCTTCTGATATAAATCTGGTGTTTTTGAAATATAGTATTTTTAATTTGCTAACTAACAGGTGTGCCTTATTTGGGGAACTGTATTTCTTATTCAGTGGCATTTCCAAAGACTAACTTGAAGGGTTCCCCGCATAATTCCAACAGCAGCTTTACAGTAAATCCAAATAGCCTCAAAACAAAAACAAAAACAAAAACAGTTTGCTTTCCTTCCATCTGCTGTTTTAGGAAAAATTCCTTAGAACCCTTCCAGTCACAGTGTCTCACACCTATTTAACCGTCTCCTACACAGAAAGTCTGAAACAGCAAATTAGTTTGCTTAAATATTATTTTTCTTTCCAAATATAGCCTAGATATGTCAAAATACAGCCAAAACTGTGTAATAAATTCTAAATTTGAAGAAATTGTAGACAGGGATATTGAAAATACTCTGTAACTTATACAAAAACCCAGATGTGAGGTCGTGCTCATCATTTTAGTGTTGTGGAACTTAGACTGTCTTTTGACAGAGCAGATGGTAAGTGAATCGTATAAAACCAAGATCTCAGAATAAAGAGTATCCATTGTGAGCCAATACAAAACCATTTCCTTTACACCTGCAAGACTGGAAGTTATATTATTTAAAATTTGTTATGTAGATAGTTGATTAAATAAGTTAACTATCCAGTATTTGCATACATGTTTTTGTTACTATACTATGGGTCCAGGCATTATTTTACAATTCTTTGGTATTTTATGTAAACAACAATTCAAAGTATCATTTCAGTTATTTTAAAATAGATATTACAACTGAGAGGATACAACTGACAATTTACACTGATGATTCTGATGGAAAAACAGACCAGTTAAGCAGCACCCCTATGCAGAACAGTACCCAAATGAGGCCTTTTTATTTTTATTATTTTTATTTTAAATTTTAAATTAAAATTTAAAATTTTATTTTATTTTTATTGTATTTCTTATTTCCACTAGAGTAAAATGTTCAAAAATTTGAAAACATAACTTACTTGCAAGTATAAAACAAGCATTGTGTCCAAAATTGGATTCAATTCATGAGTTAATGAGATAACCAGTAAAATAGTAAAACTATTTCAAAGGAGAACTTGATGAAAATATACATAGAGTTAGTAAGAATGCTGAAATGAATTTGCAAAAAATGCAAAATAGTTTTATGTCTTATAGAACAATAATATCCATGTATGAGGTTTTTTTCCAAGCGGCAATCAAAAGTGATTTTACTGAATCAAATCTATTTGCATAGCTTAAACAAACATCTGCATTACTATTCGATTTCTACAAGATTAACTCCTTACCCTACATAATAGAAAATAGCCTAGCAAATTAAGAAATCAGTCAAAGTTAACACTCCTCTTAAACAATCTCCCAAATAATTCACTAGACAATTAGTAACCACACTCTAAAAGGACACCCAGGAATTTCTCCAGTTCATTTTCAAGTCTAGGACAATTTTTAATACTTCATTAGCTTAAATACTATCAGTCATTTCTATATATTTGTTTATAGTGATTCATTATAAATTGATCTTCTTATTTTATATATCTATTAATGCATCAGTAATGATAATGCAGCTTATAAAACATCTGTAATATAAATGTTATTTTTAAAATAGTTATATCTATATTATCAAAATATTTTCCCTTTTTTAGGAGGTAGGGTATGCTTTTGGAGCTGATTCATCTGTTTTGAAAATATTATTCCATGAGAATAGAATTAAACTTAAAAACGTTACACATATTCAGTAAGGTTGCTCAACAAAAAGCAAACACAGACTATGTCTTTCACTCAGTATTGCTGATCCTCTCTACAGTGTGGCTCTTCCCGTTGGTGTGCTCTGTTTAAAGTCATGGTGTTCGTAAATTTTGTGCTTAACTGTAGACTGTGACAGGACATTATCATGACTAACCATATAGCCATCCTAGTACCCTCTTATAGAGAACTACTAGGCTGGATGTTTTTCAAATGAAATGTGGGTATTGGTAGTGTCCATCAGTTGAAATGACTCCCCACAAAATAACCTCTATACAAGTTCTCTATATTAGAGAAACATGTCAAAAATAGGCTACATTTATAGAAATATGCAGTTATTATAATTCCCTCATTTTAATTTTACTTCACAAGGTACATTTTGACTTTTAACATAGAAGACTTACAAAATAAGTACATTAGCAACAAATAGCTGAGGCTTTCAAAAACAAGCCATTAAATGACATTACACATGATGTGATGAATGCCCTTCTGGGAGTAACAGTGAAAAGCATGGAGTTTGAAAAGGGAATATTTACTTCTGGAAAGAGAAAGCTAAAAACAAATGTAAAGGGCCAAGCAACCCATTAACACACAGTTTTCCTCATGTTATGAACTTAAACTGTATCTGAAGGGTACAGTTTAAGATCCTGAATTTAATATTTTGGTATTATATATAGATATTTAAGTATAATGATTGTTAATACACAGAATAAAACAAAGAAAAAATTCTCTCAGTTAACTTTTGCTAATTATTTGCAACAACACTCTATTACCTTTTTTTAAAGAAATAGGTAAAATCTTGAAGTTAAAAGAAAACTACTTACTTTGCATAAAAAAGATAATTATAGTTTAAGGGAAAGAGGAACAGACTTTTTTTCTTACAATCTTGTCTTCTTCCTCTTAGACTCTCGTAAAATTTTTGGTTTTAAAACTTTTAAAGATATCACACTTTAAAAATTACTGTGAGCCATTTTTATTCGATGTTGTACTAGAAGTCTTAGCGAGAGCAATTAGGCAAGAAAAAGAAATAAAAATCATCCAAATCAGAAAAGAGGAAGTGTTAGAGTAGGCAGATAGCCAGAAATGAGCAGGCAAGGGAGCTCCCTGAGAAAAGGAGTCCTGAAGATGTTGCCCAATGATAGCGCAGTCTGCTGACAGTCAGTAAAAAACAAAAAACATTGCCCTCAGCGACCACTTTGTCAAGTTCATTTCCTGGTATGACTATGAATTTGGCTACAGCAACAGAGTGGTGGACCTCATGGCCCACATGGCCTCCAAGGAGTAAGACCCCTGGGCCACCAGCTCCAGCAAGAGCACGAGAGGAAGAGAGAGGCCCTCACTGCTGGGGAGTCCTTGCCACTCTCAGTCCTTCACCACACTGAATCTCCCCTCCTCAGTTTCCAGGCCGACCCCTTGAAGAGGGAGGGGCCTAGGGAGTCCTACCTTGTCGTGTACCATCAATAAAGTCCCCTGTGCTCATTCAAAACAAACAAACAAACAATGGCTATACTGGCTACTTCAGGACTTGTTGGGTTCTTTCAGCCCTAAACGGGACCTCTCAGGCCCTAGCTTGAAATAACCATGCTAGGGATTTTTCCTGCTGAGGAGAGCGCACACTCCTCCAAAACCTTGCCCTAGCATAGTCTTTTGCTCATGATAATAGTAAAAAAGACTTCCTGAAACATGCTTGCAAATAACACTCCCTTATACCCTTCATGAACAATCAGGTAAGATTCTCATAAACAGAATTCTCCAGAATTTGCTGCTGCTGGATCATTCTCTCTAACAGCCCACTCTATCTCATCTTTCAGAGTATAGTGTCTCTTTAAATAAACACTGTGACTACTATTTTTCCATATGGAACAGCTGTTTTTCACACCTCTCTAGGAATGTATTTTATCTTCCTTCAATAAACTCTACTACTTAACCTTTGCTGTGTATCTGTCGGCTATATAATTTCTTCCAAGTTGGACAAGAACTGGGGATTCCCACACTTCCTGGTAACAGAAGTAAAATTAATTCCATTTGAGGACAACCTAATTTTATATTTAAAAAACTCTAAAGATTACACACACACCACACACACACTGAGACTGTTATAACTAAAAAACGAATTCAGCAAAGTTAAAGGATAAAATCAGCACCAAAAAAAAATCAGTTGCATTTCTACACACTAACAATGAACAATCCAAAAAGAAAATTGACAATTCCATTTGCAATAGCATCCAAGATAATAAAATACTTAGGAATAAACTTGACCAAAAAGATGAAAGACTCATACACTGAAAACCGTAAAACACTGCAGAAAGAAATCAGAGGAGACACTAATAGGTAGAAAAACATGTGATATTCATGAATTGGAAAACTTAATACCATTAATCCATGCTACCCAAAGTAATCTATAGATTCAATGCAATCCCTATCAAAATCCCAATGACACTTTTTGCAGAAATAGGAAAACTCATCTTAAAATTTATATGGAATCTCAAAGTACCTTGGATAATAAAACAACCAAAAAAAAAAAAATTAGAGATCTCATACTTCCTGATTTTCAAACTTACTTTTTTTCTGGGAGGAAAAAGTTTTCCTCTACTCACTCAGGTTTAATATTTAAGAGCCTGTGAATAAATTGACAAAAGATAGATTAACAAGAGAAAAGACAAGGTTTATTCACGTGTGTATGAGTACATTAAAGAAGTGGCTTGCTCAATAATTAGAAACACAGTTTTATGCCAAACACCACATGTTCTCACTCATAAATGGGAGTTGAACAATGAGAACACATGGACACAGGGAGGGGCACAACACATACCCGGGACAGTCAGTGGGAGGGTTCGAGGGGAGGGAGAACATTAGGACAAATAACTAATTCATTCAGGGCTTAAAATCTAGATGATGAGTTGGTAGATGCAGCAAACCACCACGGCACATGTATACCTACGTAACAAATCTACACATTCTGCTCTTGTATCCCGGAACTTAAAGTAAAATTAAAAAAAAAAAAAAAAAGGATTTTATGTATCTAACTTAATAGGAAAAAGGAAGTGGGAAGAAACGGGCTTCTACAGGAAGACTGAATGGCTTTTCAAAGGAAAGACAAATGCGTTTTTCGAAGAACAAGCAAGAGATAAGAAAGGTTGTGATAAAGTGTGTTTATGCAGGTGTGAGTGGTCTTCTCTGTCTTCATTGATAATAAAACTTCCCTGGAAAGTTTTACTGTCAATAAAGAGATACTTCACTCTCAGAAGTTTCTATCTCTAGTCAGGTATGGAAGGTTCTAAAAAAGCTTATTTTTGCATCTATTGAATCACAAATGTCATCAGCTTAAAAATAATTTTTATGCCACAAATTTACATTCTGAATCTCTTTACTGTTAAACTACAGTAATCAAAATGTACATTACTGGTGTAAAGATAATCACTTCAACCAATGGAATAGAGGACCTATTAACAAACTCTCACCTACACGGTCAAATGATTTTTATTTTTTTAACTTTTAAGTTCAGGGGTACATGTGCAGGTTTGTTATACACGTAAACTTGTGTCACAAGGGTTAATTTTACAGGTTGTTTCATTACCCAGGTATTTAGCCTATTACCCATTAGGCATTTTTTTCTAATCTTCTCCCTCCTCCCATCCACTACCCTCCAATAAACCCCAGTGTCTGTTGTTCCTTTCTTTGGGTCCATGTATTCTCATCATTTAGCTCCCACTTATAAATGAGAAAATGTGATATTTGATTTTCTGCTCCTGCATTAGTTTGCAGATAATGGCCTTAAACTCCATCCATGTGCCTGCAAGGGACATGATCTTGTTCTTTTTATGTCTGCGTGGTATTCCATGCAAGGGCCATTCAGTGGAAGACATAAGTTTGTTCAATAAATAGTGCTGGGAAAAACTGTGACTCTTACAAGATGTGAAAAAAAAATTCAAAATGGAACAAAGACATCAACGTAAAACTAAAACTATAAAGCTCTTAGAAGAAAGCATAGGAGAAACATTTTATGACATTGGATTTGGCAATAATTTCTTGGATATGACACCAAAGGCACAGGAAATAAAAGAAAAACATAGGTAAATTGGGCTGCATTGAAATTAAAAACTGTGCATCAAAACACGTAATCAACAGAGTGAAAGGACAAGACACTGAATGGGAGAAAACATTTATAAATAATATATCTCATGAGGAGTTCAGATGCAGAATATGAAAAGAATACCTGCAACTCAAAAATTTCAAAAACAAACAACCTGATTAAAAAAAAAATAGGCACAGGACATAGGCAAACATTTCTCCAAAGAAGATATTCAAAACGACCTATAAATACAGGAAAAGAGACTGATCACCACCAATCATTTGGGAAATGCAAATCCAAACCACAATGAGAACCACCTCACACACATTAGGGTGGCTACTATATCTAAAAAACAACAATAGAAAATAACAGTTGTTAGCAAGTGTGTAGAGTAATTGACACCCTTATGCACTATTTTTTTGGGAATGTAAAATGGTGCAGCCACTGTGGCAAATAGTATAGGAGTTTTTCAAAGTATTAAAAATAGAATCATCATATGACCCAGCAAATCTCTTTCTGGGTATATAACCAAAAAATTGAAAGTAGAAACTTGAACATACATTTGTATACCCTTGTTCACAGCAGCATTTTTCACAATAGCCAGAAGGTGAAATCGGCTCGTGTCCATTGATGGATAAGTGGATAAACAAAATGTGTTATACATCCACAATGAAATATTATTCAGCCATAACGAAATTCTTGACACATGATGCAACATGAATAAACTTTGAGAATACCATGCTAAATGAAATAACCCAGTAACCAATGGACAAATACTGCATGATTCCACTGATATAAGTTACCTAGAATAGTCAAATTCATAGAGACAGAGGATAGAATGATGGTTGCCAGAGAATGGATGGAGGCTGAAATGGGGAGTTTTGGTTTAATGGGTACAGAGTTTCAGTTTGCAAGATAAAAAGGGTTCTGGAGATGGATTGCATAATTGCATAACAGTGTGGATGCTCTTAATGCCACAGAACAGTACACTTAAAATGGGTAACATAATAAATTGTATGATGTGTATTTAATCACAATTGTAAAAATAATAATGAATTATTGAGGACCTCAAAGACCTTCTGTTTATTTGGATTAACATTATTGATGTAAATCATATTTTAAATTAAAGCTGAGAAATATAAGGTACCTAAATCTTAATATAACAATTCTTAAATAACAATTTTTAGAATATATTTATAAAACCAGCAAATGTGAACATAAATAAAATATATTTATCAAAATTATACTTAGCAAAAGAAAATTCTTAATGAGAAGCCTGTCACAGTTTTATATTTTTGTAAACTCCATAAGGCATGGCTTAATAAAAGACATCTACGTTCTCGTAAGTTTCTTTCATCTTCTGTGTGTTCCAAATGCTATTTCGGTTGAACTATATGAAGAAAATCATACCTCAAAAAGGATTGTAGTGAAAAAGATGATTTTTTTTTTCTTTTTTTGTCAGAGTCTCATCCTGTTGCCCAGGCTGGAGAGAGCAGTGGTGCGATTTTGGCTCACTGCAGCCTCTGCTTCCTGGGTTCAAGCAATCTTCTGTCTCAGCCTCCCAAGTAGCTGGGACTACAGGTGCCCACCACCATGCCTGGCTAATTTTTTGTATGTTTAGTAGAGGGGGGGTTTCACCATGTTGGCCTCGAACTCCTGATCTCAGATGATCGACCTGCCTCCGCCTCCCAAAATGCTGGGATTACAGGTGTGAGCCACTGCACCAGGCCGATAAAAATATTTTAATAGCCTTTTCAAATAAATGTGGATATTCATTTTTGGTGCTGCATAAAAACTCAACAAATGGCAGTTCCTTTTTCACTTGCATAATTTATCATTTATTGTTTATTTTAATCATAATACTTTTTTCTCAACTTTTATTTTAGGTTCTGGGGGTATATGTGCAGATTTCTTACATAGGTAAATTTCATGTCTGCAGTTGGGTATACAAATGATTTTATCACCCAGGTAGTGAACACAGTACCTAATAGGCAGTTTTTAGGCCTTCACTCTCCTCCTACCATATCCACTCAAGTAGGCCCTGGTGTCTATTGTTTCCATCTGTGTCCATGTATACTCAATATTTTGCTTCCACTTACAAGTGAGAGGTTGCAGTATTTGGTTTTTTATTCCTTCGTTAACTTGCTTACGATTATGACCTCCAGCTGTATCCCTGTTGCTGCAAATGGCATGATTATGTTGTTGTTTTGATGACTGCATAGTATATATGTATACTGCATGGTATGTATGTACCACATATACCATTAGTTAGGGAGGAGTCCCTACTCCTCCATTAAAAAAAATAATTTTAGTAGAGTCGGTATCTGCTCTTCTTTATATATTTTGTAGAATTTTGCCATGAATCCATCTGGTCAAGGGCTTTTCCTGTTTGGTAGGCTTTTAATTACTGAATAAATTTTGGAACTAGTTATTTTTCTGTTCAGGATTTCAATTTATTTGTGGCTTAATCTTGGGGGGAGGGGGTTGTATGTTTCCGGAAATTTATCCATTTGTTCCATGTTTTCTAACTGGCAATTTCGTAAATGTTATCATGCAGGATCTGAAACCATATCAATCAAATTTTCATACTCTTTACATTAAAATACAATAGTGTGCCTTGCACTTTGAGACGATCTTTTACCTCTGCATGATAGATTTTGTAACACAAAGCATTGATCATTTAAAAAGTATTGGCACACAGACTTAAATCTTCCAAATATTACATATTTTAGTATAAAATATAAATAACTCAATACTTGTTATTATCACTAGTTATCTCATCAGAAACATTACAATGCAAAGTATAAGGAAGCTGTTATGTGCTTACTGGCAGATACAGGTTTTTCACATTATTGTACACGAGCTGGCTTTATTGCGGTGCATGTGACATTCGGAATGCCCACAGCCTAGGCTGTAAAAAAGTCTTTCAGTTTCTGAGCAAGTCCTTCAGATCACACATTATGCAGAAGACAGTTAAGAAGAAGTCCAACTACACTGAGATTGCTGTGCTATGAGGAAGTCCAAACAAAACACATGGAGTGATTGCAAGAAAGAGATACTTAGCCAACCTCCAACTATTCCAGCCATCTCTTCTAAGACAGCAACCGGGACGGCATTGGAGGCTATCATTCTAAGTGAAGTAACTCAGGAATGGAAAACCAAATATGGTATATTCTCACTCATAAGTGGGAAGTGTGAGGATGCAAAGGCATAAGACTGATACAATGGACTTCGGGAACTCAAGAGAAAAGGTGAGAGGGGAGTGAGGGATAAAATACTACAGTGTATTCTTCTCGGGTGATGGTGTGCCAAAATCGCACAAATCAGCCCTAAAGAACTTACTCATGTAACTGAATATTACCTGTTCCCCAAAAGCTTATGGAAATAAAAAATTAAACAAAATAAAAAAGAACCTTCAACAGACTAGGCATCAAAGGAACATACCTCTAAGTAATAAAAGCCATCTGTGACAACAGCCAACATCATACTAAACGGGCAAAATGAAATAATGTCCCTTGAGAACTGAAATAAGACAAGGATTCCCACTCTCATTACTCCTATTCAGCATAATACCAGAAGCCCTAGGCAGAGCAATCAGGCAAGAGAAAGAAATAAAAGGCATTCAAATAGAAAAAGAAGCCAAATTACCTCTCTTCACTGATTAAATGAATTTATATGTAGAAAATTCTAAAGACTGCCAAAAGACTGATAAACGATGTTAGCAAAGTTTCAGAATATGAAATTAATGTACAAAAATTAGTAGCATTTCTATCCACCAACAACATTGTGGCTGAGAGTGAAATCGAGAACGTAATCACACTTACAATATCCACAAAGAAAATCTAGGAACAGAGCTTACCAAGGAGGTGAATGATCTCTACAAGGAGAACTATAAAACACTGTTCAAAGAAATCTGAGATGATGCACATAAATGAAAACATATTCCACACTCATGGATTGGAATAATCAATGTCATAAAAATGGCCATAGTTCCCAAAGCAGTCTACAGATTCAATGTCATTCCTATCAAAATACCAATGTCGTTTTTAACAGATTAGACAAAAGCTATTCCAAAATTCATAGGGAACCAAATAAGAGCACCAATAGCCAAAGCAATCCTAAGGAAAAAAAAAAAAAAGAAAAAAAAGGCAGGAGGCATCACATTACTTGACTTCAAACTATATTACTAGTAACCAAAACAATGGTAATGGTACAACACTGCTTACACGGTAAACAGACACATAGACCAATGGAACAGAATAAACAGCCCAGAAATAAGGCTGAACACCTACAACCATTTGATCTTTGACAAGGCTGACAAAAACAAGCAATGGAGAAAGGACTCCCTATTCAATAAATGGTGTTGGGATAAATGGATAGCCATATGCAGAACATTGAACATTTCACCATATACAAATATTAACTAGAAATGGATCTAAGACTTAAATAGAAAACCTCAAACTATAAAAATCCTAGGAGACAATATAGGGAGCACTCTTCACAGCATCAGTCTTAGCAAATAATTTTTGTCTAAGTCCCCAAAAGCAATTGCAACAAAAGCAAAAGTGGACAAGTGGGGACTAATTAAACTAAAAAGCTTCTGCACAACCAAAGAAACTAGTAACAGAGTAAATAGATAACCTACAGAATGAGAGGTATTCACAAGCTATGCAGCTAACAAAGTCATAATATCGAGTGATATGGTTTGGCTGTGTCCCCAACCAAATCTCATCTTACATTGTGGCTCCCATAATTCTCACATGTTGTGGGAGGGAAGTGGTGTGAGATAATTGAATCATCGGGGCAGGTTTCCTCATGCTGTTGTCATGATAGTGAATGTCTCAGGAGATTTGATAGTTTTATAAAGAGGAGTTCCCCTGAACACGCTCTCTCTTGCTGGCCACGATCTCTTGCTGACCACGTAAGACGTCCCTTGCTCTTCTGTCATAATTGTGAGGCCTCTCCAGCCATGTGGAACTGTGAATCAATTAAACCTTTTTCCTTTATAAATTACCCAGTCTCAGGTATGTCTTTATTAGCAGTGTGAGAACAGACTAATACATCCAGAATCTATAGAGAACTTAAATCAATAAGCAAAAGACAAGTGACCCGATTTAAAAGTGGGCAAAGGACATAAACACACATTTCTCAAAAGAAGACATACAAGTGGCCAACAAACCTATGGAAAATGCTAAACATCATTAATTATCAGAGAAGTGCAAATCAAAACTACAATGAGATACCATCTCATACCAGTCACAGTGGCTATTATCTAAAAGTTTAAAAAAAAAAAAGTATAGATGCTTGTGAGACTGTGAAGAAATCCTTATACACTTTTGGTGAGGGTGTAAATTAGTCCTGCCACTGTGGAAAGCAGTCTGGATATTTCTCAAAGAGCTTGAAACAGAGCTATCATTTGACTCAGCCATCCCATTACTGTGTATAAACACAAAGGAAAATCAGTAATTCTACCCAAAAGACACATACACTTTGTTCATTGCTTCACTATTTACAGTAGTAAAGACATGGAATCAAACTATGTGCCCATCAGTGGTAGATTGGATAAAGAAAATGTGGTACATATACACCATGGAATACTATGCAGACATGGAAAGAGCAAACTCATGTCCTTTGCAGAAACATGGATGCAGTGGGAGGCCATAATCCTAAATGAATTAACACAGGAAGAGAAAACCAGATGCCTCATGTTCTCACTTATAAGTGGGAGTTAAATACTGAGTACATTTGGACATAAACAGGGGAATAATAGACCCTGCATACTACCTGGAGGGGGAGGAAAGGAGGAGAACATGGGTTAAACATCACACACCGGGGCCTGTCATGGGGAGGGGGGAGGGGGGAGGGATTGCATTGGGAGTTATGCCTGATGTAAATGACGAGTTCATGGGTGCAGCACACCAACATGGCAAAGGTATACATATGTAACAAGCCTGCACGTTGTGCACATGTACCCTAGAACTTAAAGTATAATAATAATTTAAAAAATGATAATAATAAAAGAAACTATCAACAGTGTAAACAGACAACCTACAGAATGGGAGAAGACATTTGCAAACTATGCAGCTTAAAAAGGTCTAATATCCGGCATCTATAAGGAAGTTAACCAAATTTACAAGAAAATAACAAACCACCCCATTAAAAAGTGGGCAAATGACATGAGGAGACATTTTTCAAAAGAAGACATACATGCAACCAACAGTCATATGAAAAAATGTCAACGTCACTGATCATTAGAAAAATGAAAATAAAAACCACAGTGAAATACAAAACAAACAAACAAAACAAAAAAAACCTACCTATCAGGTACTATGCTCACTACTTGTGTGATGGGATCCATACCTCAATCCTTAGTATCATACAATATTCCCATGTAACAAACCTGCCCATGTATCTAATGTATCTAAAATAGATATTGAAATTTACAAAAATAAACTCTACTATTTATATGTGTGTTTGTGTGTATATAAACATATCTATATATATATAAAGGTTATGTTTTGATGGGAAATTAACCATTTTTTGGACATTTTCTAGCATAAACCTAAATCCACACACTTGAACCCTGTGAGGCTTTGTGATCCACCTATAGGCAGCCTCTCTACTTAATGGGACCTGGAAAACAGAATTATCTCTTCATAGATATTAAATTAGTCCTTTTGTTATTATTACCTAATGTGGGCATATCATGATAATCTAAACTACTTTTTCTCAAGCTGCATGCAAATTAATATATCAATATCAAATATGAAAATGTATGAGCTGAAGTAAAAACAAGTGTAGCAAAAAATAGTTTTTGCTGTTTTTGTAGTTTGTTTGTTTGTTTGTTTTTAAGACAGAGTCTTGCTCTATCACCCGGGCTGGAATGCAGTGCTGTGATCTTGGCTCACTGCAACGTCAGCCTTCCAGGTTCAAGTGATTCTCCTGCCCCAGCCTCTTGAGTAGCTGGGATTACAGGTGCCTGCCACAACACCTGGCTAATTTTTGTACTTTTAGTATAAATGGGGTTTTGCCAGGTTGGCCAGACTGGTCTCGAACTCCTGACTTAAAGTGCTCCACTCACCTTGGCCTCCCAAAGGGCTGGGACTACAGGTATGAGCCACTGCGCCTGGCTGAAAAATACTGCTTTGTACTTAATGCCAGTGTTATCAGTTAAAACATTGAAAGGATTTATCATCTTTTCCTTATAATTTTCCATGTTTACATCTTGTATTGAGTGCTTGCTGTACATTGGTGTTTCTCGCTCTTGCAAGCTTCTGGAAAAATTCCTAACTAGGCCTCAAAA
Organism: Papio anubis; assembly: GCF_008728515.1. Lineage (NCBI taxonomy): Eukaryota > Metazoa > Chordata > Mammalia > Primates > Cercopithecidae > Papio > Papio anubis. The sequence goes on from NC_044996.1 coordinate 65,326,748, forward strand.
ACACCATATTTCTTTGATTCTAAGATGCATACTTCTTTCACATTTCAATATTTCTGGAATAATGATACATTATATAATAAATATATATATTTAATATAGTGTTATTTTTTCCTGCAATTAAAGCTGTTATTAACTCAACAATGTATCTTAAAACTGAAAGGATCTCAAAGTAGATAACTTATGGTCATCCTTAGAAAAGCATTCTCTGCCTTTCTTTGTTACCACTGTATTTCTTCTGCTCAAACTGTTCTTTGGCAAGGTTCGTCCAACAGTTTTTACTAGGTGGCTGTGACTTCCTTTTTTAGCATCTATTCTCTAACATATATTTTCTAGCATGGAAAATAAAAATAAAAGTTTAATGCATTTTTTATAACATAAGAATATACTTTATGTTTTGATAAAACATACAAGCATACACAAATAAAGAAAATTATTTAGACCCATTATTTGGGTCTATGTTATTGAAAACAAAGGTTGCCTATTGACCGTAGATAATAATCAAACATTATTGTACGTTAAAAAAAAGTAGAAAACATGGCACTTCTGAGTACTCATACGGACAAATCCTCTAGAAGTGCTACACAATATGTTACTGAAGTTATCAGCTTTGCCTTTTGCTCAGTCATTTTAGTTTTTACATATCTTGCATGATTGCAGATGGTTTGCATAATATCTTAAAAATGAAACTAAAGTAGGCCATTGGCAGAGTTTGATAAGTATTCGAACTTATCAGATACTTTCTGAGAAGAATTATAACAGATATCTGGTACTTTTTAAATGAAGATCGCCCATTTTTAAAGATAAATAATGCTGCTAGAAATCCAAGTACATATTACACATATCACAGTAGGAGTTGTGAAAATCCCTGACAACTGCAAGATTGAATAATATGAAATGACATTTTTGTAGGTTAAACACAGTCAAATATTAGCAATTTTATATGATTCAACTTAATAAAATAATTTTTGCAAATTCTTTTTAAATAAAAAAGTTATAAAAATGATGTTTTGATATACATTTATAGTGAAATAAATACTACAGTTAAGCAAATTTGCATATTAATTTCCTCACGTAGTTACTTTTTGGGTATATGTGTTGAGGTTACCTGAAACAATTTTAATAAATGAATCATACGTCAGTGAGTCTAAATAAGAAATTGTATCTTTTACCTTTGACCTCAAATTGCAATAGCAATGTTTTTTTCTAGATCTCATGTACCAGACTTCCACAGATTTTGAACTTGCCAGCCACCACAATCGTGTGTGCCAATACTTTAAAATAAATCCCCCCTCCAATATAATATACGTACATATATGACATGATTTGGCTCTGTGTCTCCCCCAAATCTCGTGTTGAATTGTAATTCTCAACGTTGGGAATGGGGACCTGGTGGGAGGTGATTGCATTATTGGGGTGAATTTTCCTCTTGGTGTTCTCATGATAGTGAGTGAGTTTTCATGAGATAGGATGGTTTAAAAGTGTTTGAAAGTTCCCCCTTTGCTCATTCTCTCTTGTGCCACCATTTGAAGATGTGCTTGCTTCCCGTTTGCCCTTCTGCCATGATTCTAAGTTTCCTGAGGACCCCCAGCCATGCTTCCTGTATAGTCTCAGAACTGTGAGTCAATTAAACTTCTTTTCTTCATAAATTACCTGTCTCAGGTAGTTGTTTATAGTAGTAGTGTGAGAATGGACTAATACAGAAAATTGGTACCAGAGAGGTGGGGAGTTGCTATAAAAATACCTGAAAATGTGGAAGAGATTTTGGAACTGGGTAACTGGCAGAGGTTGGAACAGCTTGGGGAGCTCAGAAAACAGGAAGATAGGCAAGTTTTGGAACTTCTTAGAAACTTGTTGGATGGTTGTGACTGAACTGCTGATAGTGTCTCGATATGGTTTGGCTCTGTGTCCCCACTCAAATCTCACCTTGAATTGTACTCCCATAATTCCCACATGTTGTGGGAGGGATCTGGTGGGAAATCATTTGAATCATGGGGGCAGTTTCCCTCATACTGTTCTCATGGTAGTGAATAAGTCTCATGAGATCTGATGATTTTATCAGGGGTTTCTGCTTTTGCATCTTCCTCGTTTTCTCTTGCTGTCACCATGTGAGAAGTGCCTTTCTCCTCCCGCCATGATTCTGGGGTCTCCTCAGCCATGTGGAAGTGTAAGTCCAATTAAGCCTCTTCTTCTTCCCAGTCTCTGGTATGTCTTTATCAGCAGCATGAAAATGGGCTAATATAATAAATGGGTACCAGTAGAGTGGCGCATTGCTGAAAAGATATCCGAAAAAGTGGAAACGACTTTGGAACTGGGTAACAGCCAGAAGCTGGAACAGCTTGGAGGGCTCAGAAGAAGACAGGAAAATGTGGAAAAGGTTGGAACTTCCTAGAGACTTGTTGAATGGCTTTGACAAAAATATTGAAAATGATATAGACAATGAAATCCAGGCTGAGGTGGTCTTGGATGGAGATGAGGAACTTGTTGGGAACTGGAGCAAAAGTGACTTTTCTTATGTTTTAGCAAAGAGACTGGTGGCATTTGGGCCCTGCCCTGAAGATTTGTGGAACTTTGAACTTGAGAGAGGTGATTTAAGGTATCTGGAGGAAGACATTCTTAAGCAGCAAAGCATTCAAGAGGTGACTTGTGTGCTGCAAAAGGCGTTCAGTTTTAAAAGGGAAGCAGAGAATACAAGTTCAGAAAATTTGAAGCCTGGCAATAGAAATGCGATAGAAAAGAAAATCTCATCTCAGAGGAGAAATTTAAGCTAGCTGCAAAAATTTGCATAAGTAATGAGGAGCTGAATGTTTATCCCAAAGACAATGGGGAAAATGTCTCCAGGGCATGCCAGAGACCTTTGCGACAGCCTCTCCCATCACAGACCCAGAGGTCTAGGAAGGAAAAATGATTTTGTTGGCAGGGCCCAGGTTCCCTGTGCTGTCTGCTGCCAAAGGACTTGGTGCCCTGCATCACAGCTGCTCCAGTCATGGCTGAAAGGGGCCAACATGGAGCTCAGGTTGTGGCTTCAGAGGCTGCAAGCCCCAAGCCTTGGCAGCTTGCACATGGTGTTGAGCCTGAGGGTACACAGAAGCCAAGAATTGGGGTTTGGGAGCCTCTGCTTAGATTTCAGAAGATGTGTGGAAATCCCTAGATGCTTAGGCAGAAATTTGCCACAGGGGCGGGACTCCCATGGAGAACCTCTGCTAGGGCAGTGCAGTAGGGAAAGGTGGGGTTGGAGCCCCCACACAGAGTCCCTACTGGGGCACCACCTAGTGGAGCTGTGAGAAGAGGGCCACCATCCTCCAGATCCCAGAATGACAGATCCACCAACAGCTTGCTCCCTGCACCTCAAAAAGCCATAGGCACTCAATGCCAGCCCAAGAAAGCAGCTGGGAGGGGGGCTGTACCCTGCAAAGTCACAGGAGTGGAGCTGCCCAAGACCATGGGAGCCCACCTCTTGCATCAGCATGACCTGGATGTGAGACCTAGAGTCAAGAGAGATCATTCTGGAACTTTAAAATTTGTCCCACCAGATTTCAGACTTGCATGGGCCCTGTAACCTCTTTATTTTTGCCAACTTCTCCTATTTGGCATGGCTATATCTACACAATACCTGTACCCCCATTGTATCTAGGAAGTAACTAGCTTTCTTTTGATTTTACAGGCTTATAGGTGGAAGGGACTTGCCTTGTCTCAGAGACTATGGACTGTGGACTTCTGGGTTAATGCTGAAATGATTTAAGACTTTGGGACATTGTTGGGAAGGCATGATTGGTTTATAAATGTGGGGACATGGGACTTGGAGGGTACAGGGACAGAATGATATTGTTTGGCTGTGTCTCCACCCAAATCTCATCTTGAATTGTACTCCCATAATTCCCGCATATTGTGGGAGAGACCGGGTGGAAGATGATTTAAATCACGGGGGCAGTTTCCCCCATACTGTGCCCATTCTAGTAAATATGTCTCATGAGATCTGATGGTTTTATCACGACTTTCTGCTTTTGCATATTCCTCATTTTCTCTTGCTACCACCATGTGAGAAGTGCCTTTCACCTCCTGCTGTGATTTGGCCTCCCCAGCCATGTGGAACAGTAGGTCCAGTTAAACCTCTTTTCTCAGTCTCGCGTATGTCTTTATCAGCAGCATGAAAACGGACTAATACATGTGTAAAATGTGTTTTATCCTGCTGCTGAAGACCTAATACTCTCTCACTGATTGCTATTCTCTTCCAGGTAACTATTTAGAGCAGGAATATTTTACTTATTTTTGAGAACTATAATTGCTATCATAGTCTGTTGAGTAAATGACTTCTAGTTACTGTTAATAAATTTTAAAAATACATTTAATTTCCAGTAAGGGTTAATTAACATGTATTTACTTAGCATTCCTTATGAATTGGATGCTGAAATGAGATACAAGGTTGTGTGATGTATGGATTTATCATTCTCCCTCTCTTTCTTCACTTTCAAAGCCAAATTAATAAGAAAGTCATAAAATATGTTGTCTCTACTGCTTCAACTTTTATTTACTCCTTAATTTTTGTAGTCTCAGCAACGTACCAAGATGTAACAGTCTCTTGTCATCTGAGAAAACGCCCAGAGTTTTTTGTTCTACCTCCAAGAAAATTAAAGAGTGTGGACACAAAGGTGAGGTTAGAGTGAGTGTTCAATAAGTGAAAGAAGAAAGCTCTCTGCCAGCAGAGAGGGGGCGCTGAATGGAGTGCCCCTTATGAGGCTGAGGTCCAGGGATTTTATGGACTGGGAAGGGGAAGGAATGTGCTTAGTCTGCGGGTTGTCTTGGAGAATGTATAACTTAGCATGACCCAGGGCCTTGGCCCGGGACCAATCAGGGGCTGAAGTGATGATTCATAGAGGCCACTAAGCTTGGCCCAGGATCTATCAGTAGTTGAAGTGAAAGCTTGACCTTGGACCTTGGCCAAAGACCAACCATGGGTTGAAATGATGATTCATGGAGACCAGACACACAGTCAAAAAGGAAAGAACCCACTGTGCCCATGCCCACAAAAGGAGAAGAAACTTTTCTTGGGAATGTGCTGACTATACAAAGGACATAGGCATTTCTATGGCAGGCCTTGTTCACTTATCTGAGTGAACTGGAGGTTTGTGCAAGTTTTTATCAAGATGGTCTTGAGGTTTTTCTATCTGTGCAGCTGTGAGCCTGTCTCTAGGCACAACACCCTGTGCTAGTTTCCTTATCTGTGTCTGCAGCCTGAATTTTTCCCCAGACTGCTTTGTATGTCATGTGGGGATGAGGCACTGACCCATGGACCCGGGGGGTCTCCAGGGACCCCTTCCCTTGCTATCTGCCTAAGGCAAGCTAACTAACTCCCTTCAAATTCACTGAGATTCAAATTATTATTGTTATTCCACCGAAACTATTTACTTCAAGAGAAGTAGTATTAATCCCCATGTTGCTCTCTCTATATATATATGTCTTACTTGAACTTCCTGCTTTCCATATCTAGGCATATTAATTACCATATAATAAATTATTTAGCTCAATAATGAAGGCTCTGAATTGGATTATCTGAGTTATTTGGGTTAGTTAAATTAATTGTGACATAAAATTGAACAGAAATATCTACCTCTTTATAGCCTCCATTTTGAGTATTTTGGGAGTTTTCATAGGATCTCCTTTAGGCTTTATTTATACACCTTAGTTAATAAAAGAAAATAACATTGTGTGAATGTGTGTGTTTACAGTTGTATATCACATATTGTGCCTAAACTGATTTGGCAAAGAAATTGTAGGCCAGCCAAAAATGAGTTGATGGAAAAAGTTGCAATAGTCATGTTCTTGCAACATGAAGCCCATGGAAATAGTATCTTTATTTTTTGAGATGGAGTCTCTCTCTGTCACCTAGGCTGGAGTGCAGTGGCACGATCTTGGCTCACTGCAACCTCCGCTTCCCTGGGTCAAGCGATTCTCCTGCCTCAGCCTCTTGAGTAGATGGGATTACAGGGGTGTGCCACCATGCCCGGCAAATTGTTTTGTATTTTTTTGTAGAGACAGGGTTTTACCATGTTGCCCAGTCTGTCTGGAACTCCTGACCTCAAGTGATCTGCCCACCTTGGCATCCCAAAGTGCTGGGATTACAGGCGTGAGCCACTGCCCCCAGCCAGAAATAGTATCTTGAAGGGAAGTTTACTTGTGAGTACTATTTGTGAGGAAATTACTTGCACAGGTCAGCAGTTGATTGGTTTATGGTTTAGGTGCAGTTCTAAATTTCAATAAACTTTTCCCATTATTGCAAGTTTCATGCAATACTCTACAGTAATTTTATTTTGTTCAACAATGAGTTTCACATTTAGAGACTATAATAATGTACCTTCCTAATTTTATTAAAAGTTCTTCAGGACAAAAGGCAGTATATAATGTGAGCATGAGATAAGCGGAATAATTTAAAATAGAACTCAAATGTTGTTAAATATATACAGCTATAAACATTACGCATGAACCCTATTGACAAGCATTTTATTGAACAACATTTAAAGCTCTTCTTGCTTTCAAACATATGCAGGAAAAACAGAAGAACAGAACTGAATGATGGTGTCAATGAAAGAAATAGGTATATTGCCTTAACACAACAGTGACAGTAGCACTACATGAAGCAACAGACAAAATACATATGAAATATAAGATATCTAAGACATTATAGTCTGCAGATATGAAAATGGCTTGGATAGTTAATGCTATTAAAACATAGACAGGGCTTCAGTCTCAGTACCATAGTTATCTTAAACAATACCCTGCCATTACAGTGTAATAGAAATTTGCTAGCTTAACAAACTACTTACTATTCAAAGGCAGAAAAAGAGTGGAATTTGTCATATACATGCAATCAAATGACCTTGGACACTTCTGTGTAATGGAAAATATATTAACAGCAGTTTAAAAGACAGTGTAATTCTTACTCTGTCTCCAGAAGTCAATTAGAAAAGCAACAGAAGAAAACAAATTTAACATTAATTTAAGAAACATTTATAAAATGTCTGCGCATGCGCCAGGCACTGGGAACAGTATAATAAATAAAACAATAGTCTTTCAACATTCTTGTGATGTAAATACTAATGCCTTGATTTTACTGATAAGATAAGAAGTTTCTCTAAGGTAAGTCGAATCCCTTAGTCTCACTCTAAATCTCTGGTTCCTTCCAGTAGCTGTTTCCCAGTACTTCAAGGCAGCCTCAAATAGTAATATTGATGGCAGTGGCTCCACCCTCCTGGGTGGGGTTACGGCCACCCAAACTGCATCTGTGCATCCCAGCCTCCTTGTGCTCTTGGGGGAGATCCAGGAGCAGGCAGGATCTGCCTTTCCAGGTGTGGCTGCGGCCACCCTCCCAAGTGCAGGGGCCAGGTGTCTCTGCAGCATGCACCCTTGGGGGTTGCAGGAAGGACTCTCATGTCTCTGCAGGCTTGGGGGTGTGTGTCTCACCTCTCTCCACTCTTGGCACCTCCTCCGATCTCAGAGTGAGGGTTGGGGCCTAGCCCAGGGTCCATGAATGGTGGCTGGGGGCAGATTGATTCCTGGGCAGAAGAAGGTGGGTCCCCAGTAAGTCCCCATATTCAGGTTAGGGAGGGCCTGAAGGTGAGGGACAAGGCTGCCAGTCCCATGGACCAGAGTGGGGACTCATAGTGCCTCTTTGGGGCCCACCCATGGCTGCCCATGGCCCAGTCAGCATGCATTTCCTTGCCTCTGATGTCCATAAAAGCCTTGGGCTCAGCCAGAGTAGGGCAGAGGATGGCCAGAGGACAAAGAGGGCAGGGAGACAATGGGAGGACCAGCAGCAGACAGAAGTACTTTTGCTGCTGATAGCAGAGATGATGGGACAGCCTGCTGCACAGAGCAGTACCCTTTCCACTGAGAGCTGCCGAGATGACCTGCCAGCAGAGAGGAGGTACCCTCTCTGCTGAAAGCTTCAGAGACCTGCAGAGATGTCTGAATGACTTGCCTGTGGAGAGGAGCCACCCTCTCCAGGGCCTCCTCTCTACTGAGAGCTGAACACTCAATGGACAACCAGACTGCAGAGAGAAACTCCCCACTCCGCTGAGCTGTTGTAACACTAAATAAAACTCTTCTTCCTCACCCTTCACTTGTCTGTGTACCACATTCTTCCTGGACACAGGATGAGAACTTGGGCAAAGGTGCTGCAGTCGCAGATGTTTCTGGCCAGAAAAAATCGACCCTCCAGAGATCCCATAACAATATAATTGAGGATGCGCCTTCAAATGATAATAACTTATATAGATCAATTATTAATTTGCATACCAATGCTTCAGTTTCATTTACAATTGAATGAAATTCTGGCTGCTCATCTTCCATTATAGCCAGATGACCTACTCTTCAACCATTTGAAGTTCTCACAGTGCCTTAAAAGTGCCCTGCTCCTTTTCACTTCTAACCTTTGAAACAGGAGGTTCCCAAGGCTTAAAGTTGTTCCTCTTAACCTCAGCCTCCTCTTTTTCAGGTCTCTAAGCTAAATGACATTTACTGCAGCAAATCTTGCCTAAACACTGCTTCCCTGGCAGCAGCTGCTGAATTGTCATTTTTGGAAAGGCAATGTGATAACTGTCAAACCATCACCCTATTAGATTGCCTGACATTCCTGATGGATGGGTGGCGAGAGCTCTCTTCTACCCCACTCATGCCTGTAACTGTAACAGAACCGCTGTGTTTAAACATTAGTTTGGCAACTATGGGATGAATGTGATGGGACAGACTATGTATCAGAAGCAGAGGTTCCTGTATGTGAAGCAGGTCAAGATTTTCTAAGTTAGAAACTGGTAAGGTAAAGGGAAGACATGTGGATTTCTCCAATAATCTATCAAACTTGCCCTTCCCCCTGGTGGTGGCAGGGGTAGTGGAGGTAGGGGGGACTTGGGAGGCTTTATCTGTTTGTTTTCATGCTCTCTCAAAAATGGATTTCTGGTACAAGAAAAATTCTGAGAAACCATACATATAATTATTTCTCATCATAATTAAATATTTTATGTATGTATCTTAAATTTTTAGCTATCTCTCTGACTGGGTAAATAGATAAAAGTTATATATAAGTTATTAAAATAACAGCATTGGTTTTGAATCCATTAAAAAGTCTTTTCAACCTGATCCAGCACACTCACTAGCTCGTATGAATTATATTCATCTGAAAGTGCCCTTCACTACCTTCCCCCAAACCTTGGAAATAAGATTAGTAAGTGAACGACCAGTTGTCCTTCGGTATGTTTTAGAATAAGGAGAACACAACCTAGCGTCCACAACTGATCTGTTACTCCCCTAAATCAACCTTGCTAAGTTTTTTGAGACTTGACAGGGAAAACAAATTTCTAATGCATGTACATCCTTCCTGAAAAGATTCCATGTTTTCAAGAAGGGATATTATTTCTGAGTGAATAATATGAAGAGGAAGGAAAGGGGGTCACTTATATAGTTGAATAAATCAGCTCAGTCAACAATCCTGGTGAATAATGGAGAGTCAAATAATGCATAGAGAGTACTTCTGGGTCCTGGTTGGCTATCCAGAAATAATGTTAACAGCTAATTACATATCCAGATACAGGGAGCCAGGGCAAAATTAAAAAAAAAAAAAAAGTACTTGCAGTTTGTTTTGAAGAAATGGTCAGCCACGACCCTGAATGAGTTTGAGGTTTCCAAACACAAGCAAAAATTGTGTTCTAATTATAGCCAATCCATTTTCTTGAAATTTTATTAATCAAGTTATAAAATCCAGTTTATTATCTTACTTGTTTCTTCGTTAGTCCTGTTTGTTGTTTTGTACAAAATTTTACAGGTATTTTAATTATTGAAAAAAACTATCTTTGCAGTGTATTATTAATATCATACTATTCCTTATTTCTATAGTTAAATTGCCTTACAGATGTAATTTTGTCTCAACATAGATTCTAAGATCCATGAAGGCAGTTACCTTTTCATAATGGTTTATCTAGATATTTAAAGTCCAAATAATTACTTATCATTTCTTGGTAGCTTTCAATATATGCAAAACATTTAAAATAATTTTTGAGTTTTTGAAAGAAATTTAAAGATGTACGGCATATCAAAAGATCAGATATTTTAAAAGTTTATTCATGTTCTTATAAATATATGAAAACATTTCTTGAAGCATCAGACTCATTTTCACCCTTGTGGTATCTTTGGAATTTACATAGCATTCTCTCTGAACAAGTCACTAGCAATCTATGTACTCTTTATTACAATTGCAAAATGATTATAAGATCAGTGCATCCAGAAATAATTCTTTAAAAAAATTTGTGATACACTTTAAAGATAGAGCTAATTTTCCTAGAATAAATTATTAACAACCCGTGTATAACACATAGCTAATAATAATGTTAAGATCAATTTTAAAATAAATTATGTTATACCAGTGAGACTAAGCAGTAATACCTCTGAGATGAAAATATTTAGTAACTTTATATACAAGTACTAAAATTTTTTAAATATACCAGGTATTAATGTATATTTTGATTGTGTATTATTGAATGTGTATTCAATCTCCATGAATGAAAGTACATTCTGGTGAAAATCCATTTTCACAAACTTTTTCAAACCACTCTCATGACAAGGTAAATATGACTTATTCCTGAGCAAGAAATTAATGGGATTTAGTCCTGAAAGTATATCATAAAGAAGTACGAAAAATGCTGAAATCCACCTGTCAGGAAATTGACTCCACAATCTATTCAAACAATGAAATGTTATCTTTCAATCTCAGGAAATTATGGAACTGTGGATGTGACACAGCCATTGCTGAAAAATATGTTTGTTGGCAGGTAAGGATGGAGAAGTGTATCTGTGGGGAGGGATAGTATAAACTATAATAAGTAAATTAGCAATATAATGTAAAATACTCATACAAATGTGTAATCCAGTTTTGAAATTTTGTATATCCCAAACATTAAATAAGACATTTTATTTTATACTTTTAATACCAAGACTACCTTGTTTACAGTTAAATGTTGAATAGATACACTTCATTTATTTGCTTATCTTTTTGATATCATTTCAATTAAGCCATTTACTTACCTGAAAAATGGCTAAGAACCAATGATGTAACTGATAAGAAACTTATGAGAAACTAATATTGTTTGTCAAAATATATTCCAAACTATTTGGCTTCAATATGCTTTTGTGAATATTCAATTTTAGATTTCCTTATACATTTTTCTAGTCAAAATTCACTTCTTATTGAAGAAAATCTTATGACTCCTACTCTAATTTTGCAGCATACTTGAATGAATAGACTTATTTATGGTGAACAGTAAAGAAAAGTGAAAAATAATTTTTCAAGTGTATTTTTACTTGATTTTTAAATTTTCTGTGGATATATTGTTCCTGAATTATTCTGAAAGCTTTCACAACTCTAGGTTACTGGCACATTGATTTCACTCTCTTCACAATGGTGGTGCAACAGGAATAACCAATACATTTAGAGCTGTATTCCTTGCCCATTGAACATATGGCTAGACTATGCTGCTCTCTGAGTGCCAAGACTTTTTGACCCTTGATCAAACATTTTGATTCCCAATTGCTACTAAACATTTTATTATATACTCAAATGAAAATTCTTCTCCTTTGAGTTATTTAATCCCTAAAACAGACTCTCATTTCACAGTACATGAAGACTACTTAAAGGAATTAAGAGGTTGGGTTATCAAATTGCTAAAGTCTTCATAAAATGTGAATGCAGTTGATTAACTTCACAGAGAGAGATTTTCCTTAGAGATGCCTATGCTTAAATAATGTGGTCATACTTCAGATCACCATTTCTAAACATAAATGTTTATTCCCTGAGTGAACGGAATTCTAGACCTCATTTAAAAATCTACTTTGGCACCCTCTTTGGCAATACAACTGTATTAGTCAGTTTTCATGCTACTGATAAAGACATACCCAAGACTGGGCAATTTACAAAAGAAAGGGTTTTATGGGACTTACAGTTTCATGTGGCTGGGGAGGTCTCATAATCATGGCAGAAGGTGAAAGGCATGTCTCACATGGCCCCATACAAGAAAAGACAGCTTGTGAAGGGATACTCCTCTTTTTAAATTCATCTGATCTCCTGAGACGTATTCAATATCACAAGAACAGCACAGGAAAGACCCGCCCCATAATTCAATCACCTCCCACCGGGTTCTTCCCGCAACCCATGGGAATTGTGGGAGTTACAATTCAAGAAGAAAATTAGGTAGGGACAAATCCAACGCATATTACTCCACTTCTGCCCCTCCCAAATCTCATGTTCTCACATTCAAAAACCAATCATGCCTTCCCAACAGACCCCAAAGTCTTAATTCGTTTCAGCATCAACTCAAAAGTCCACAGTCCAAAGTCTCATCTGAGACAAGGCAAGTCCCTTCTGCCCATGAGCATGTAAAATCAAAAGCAAGTTAGTTACTTCCTAGATACAATGTGGGTACAGGCATTGGGTAAATGCAGCCATTCCAAGTGGGAGAAATTGGTCAAAACAAAGGGGCTACAGGCCCCACGCAAGTCCGAAATCCAGCAGGGCAGTGAAATCTTAAAGCTTCAAAACAATCTCCTTTGACTTTATGTCTCGCATCTGGGTCATACTGATGCAAGATATGGGTTCCCATGGTCTTGGGCAGCTCCACCACTGTGGTTATACAGGGTATAGCCTCATTCTCAGCTGCTTTCATAGGCTGCTGTTGAGTGTCTTTGGCTTTTCCAGGCACACGGTGCAAGCTGTGGGTGGATCTATCATTTTAGGATCTGGAGGATGGTGGCCCTCTTGTCACAGCTCCACTAGGTGCTGCTCCGGTAGAGAATCTTTGGGGGCTCTAACCACACATTTTCTTTCTGCACTGCCCTAGTAGAGGTTCTCCATGAGAGTCCTACCCCTGCAGTAAACTTCTTCCTGGGCATCCAGGCATTTCCATACATCTTCTGAAATCTAAGTGAAGGTTCCCAAACCCCAATTCTTGACTTTGTGCACTCACAGGCTCAACACTACATGCAAGCTGCCAAGGCTTGGGGCTTGCACCTTCTGAAGCCACAACCTGAGCTCCATGTTGGCCCCTTTCAGCCGTGGCTGGAGTGGCTGGGATGCAGGGCACCAAGTCCCTAGATTGCACACAGCACAGGGACCCTGGGCTCCCCCTTGAAACCACTTTTTTCTCCTAGACCTCCAGGCCTGTGATAGGAGGGGCTTCTGTGAAGACCTCTGCCATGCCCTGGAGACATTTTCCTTATTATCTTGAGGACTAACATTCTGTTCCTCAATACTTAAGAAAATTTCTGCAGCTGGTTTGAATTTCACCTCAGAAAATGGTATTTTATTTTCTATCTCCTTGTCAGGCTGCAAATTTCTCAAACTTTTATGCTCTATTTCCCTTTTAAACCTGAATGCCTTTAACAGCACCCAAGTCACCTCTTGAAGGCTTTGCTGCTTAGAAATTTCTTCTGCCAGATTCCCTAAATTATCTCTCTCAAATTCAAAGCTCCACAAATCTCTAGGATGGGGGCAAAACGCCACCAATCTCTTTGCTAAAACATAGCAAGTCACCTTTGCTCCAGTTCCCAACAAGTTCCTCATCTCCATCTAAGACCACCTCAGACTGCACCTTATTGTTCATGTCACTATCAGAATTTTTGTCAAGGCCTTTCAACAAGTCTCTAGGAAGTTCCAGACTTTCCTACATTTTCCTGTCTTCTTCTGAGTCCTTCAGACTGTTCCAACCTCTGCCTGTTACCCAGTTCCAAAGTTGCTTTCACAGTTTTACGTATCTTTTCAGCAGAACCCCACTCTAGTGGTAGCAATTTTCTGTATTCGTTCATTTTCATGCTGCAGATAAAGACATACCCAAGACTGGGCAATTTAGAAAAGAAAGCGGTTTATTGGACTTACAGTTCCACATGGCTGCAGAGGCCTCATAATCATGGTGGAAGGTGAAAGGCACGTCTCACATGGCAGCAGACAAGAGAAGAGAGCTTGCAGGGAAACTCCCCTTTTTAAATCATCAGATCTCATGAGACTCATTAACTATCATGAGAACAGCACAGGAAAGACCTGCTCCCTTAATGCAATCACCTCCCACCGGGCTCCTCCCATGACCCATGGGAACTGCAGAAGTTACAATTCAAGATGTGATTTGGGTGGGGACACAGCCAAACCATATCAACAAAAAACCATTAAATTATAAAATTCTTAGGTCTATAATGTTGTAAGTCAGAAGAGTGAATGATACATTCTTAAACTCATATTTTTCTAAGCAATTTCTAAAACTTCCACTTTTGTGCAACAGGTTAAACCTCCCGTTATATAATTTAATTAACAAACTGGCATTCTTAATCACAATTGACTAAATTACCACAATTTGTTCAGTAAAATTTTTGTTCAAATTATGAATGCCAATGTGAATACCAAAATTGAAAGAAGAATATTTAGTTGGATCCGGAGTTTGCCTTTCATGAGATGTGGGACTTTGGATAAAAACTAACAGAGGCTTTTTTTTTTTTTTAATCCATATCCTGTATACATTGTAGCATATTGGTCCAGACAGAGAAAAGGCATTGATTCTGAATGTCTTGGCTTGAATATTAGTCCTGTGACTAACTAGCAATATAACCTAGGATAAATGATTTAATCTTTCTATGCTTTAGTTTTCTCATTATGAAATGGAGGTAATAAGAGGGTTTTGAGGATTAAATGAGTTAATGTGTATTAAGTGACTAGAACAATACTTGGCATATAGGAATCAATAGAGAATTATTTGCTGCTATTTTTATTGTCATTGTTGATGTTATTATTATTATCAAACTTTGGTTGGCAGGGGAATCTGTATGGCCTTTGTAATGACTTGTAATCTACTACTTCCTCAGCCACTTTTTAAAAAAATTTAAATTATATATTAAAAAATTATAGTTTTATATGTTTATGGGATAGAAGGTGATGACATGACTTTTTATACAACCTGGAATTATTAAATAAAGCCAATTAACCTATCTATAACCTCAAATGTTTGACATATTTTATTCTAAGAACATTTGAGATTTACTCTCTAAGCAATATTGAAATTTATAGTACTGAAATATCAACTATATTCACTATACTGTGCAACAGATCTCAATAAAAATAAAGCTTATTCCTTCTATCCAATTGAGTATTTTTCCTCTTGGGTTACCATCTCAATCCCTCCAGCCCCCCACCTTTGTCAACCCTCACTCTAATCTCTACTTTTACGAGTTTGGGTGTTTTAGATTCCACATATAAGTG
Source organism: Papio anubis (assembly GCF_008728515.1). Taxonomy (NCBI): domain Eukaryota; kingdom Metazoa; phylum Chordata; class Mammalia; order Primates; family Cercopithecidae; genus Papio; species Papio anubis. The sequence goes on from NC_044996.1 coordinate 65,342,025, forward strand.
GAAACATATGGTATCTCTTTCTGTGTTTAGCTTATTTCATTTAGCATAATGACCTCCAAATTTCATCCATATTGTTAAAATGGCAGACTCACTGGCTGTGGCTCCTGCCTGTAATCCCAGCACTTTGGGAGGCCGAGGCGGGTGGATCACGAGGTCAGGAGATCGAGACCCATCCTGGCTAACATGGTGAAACCCCCGCCTACTAAAAATACAAAAAAACTAGCCGGGCGAGGTGGCGGCTCTGTAGTCCCAGCTACTCTCGAGGCTGAGGCGGAGAATGGGCGCAAGGAACCCGGGAGGCTGGAGCTTGCAGTGAGCCGACCTGCGCCCCACCGCGACTCCAGCCTGGGCGACAGCGACCTGCCTCCTAAAAAAAGGTGTAAATTTCTTCCATTTTAAAGGTTGAATGGTGTTCCATCAGTCACTTTAATATCATGACATCTGGCTCTAATTTCTTCTCTACTAATCTCTGTCACTACAATCCACTGTTCACTTGACAATTCTGCTTCATTTACTGAATCACAGTTTATTAGTTTACTAAGGGTGCTATAACAAAGAGCCACAGGCTTCATGTCTTAAAAAAAAAAAAAAAAATACAGAAATTTATTATTTTCTACAACTCCTGGAAGCTGTAAGTCCAAGATTAAAGTACACGAGTGTTTCTTCTGGACATGCCTTCTGGTTGGCTGGTAGATTGCTGGGTTCTATCTCTCTGTGCCTTGACAAAGACTGTCTGCTTCTGGCCAAACTTCACATTCCTCTGGAGCCCTTTTCAGCTAGACTTCCCACCCTGCCCACCCTCTTTTAAATTTCACGGGCTTGCATAGCGACTTTAGCAAGAATCCTAATTAGTCATTTAAGAGATAATTCTACCTCTTCTTTGATATCAGACCCAAGGTTCAACATCCCTACCTTTAATATCTAAGTTCTTTTGGCCTGTCTTCGAAAGAACTTCTGCTAAGTTGGTTTAGCAAGAATCTCCCCTAGCATTGCCTTTAGTACTTCCATCCACTGGCCCCTTCTGGCCCGCTGGATTGGCTATAAATCCACCAACTGTTTTAAAATCTAGTTGAGCCAAAAATTCTGTCTTCCTCAGTGCAATGGCCTTGAAACCTTTAAAGTGTTTTAATAATGCCAGAATATTTTTTTTTAACATGGGTTCATATATAGCTCTTTCCTCTGTATGTGTATTCAGTCTCGAATCTCCTCTTCTTATAAGTAAGAGGTCACTTTTAATGACCTAATTTTTTCTTAACTACATCTTTAAAGACCCAGTTTCCAAAATACAGTCACACTCTGAGGTACTAGGCTTCTAGGAATTTAGCATATAAACTTTGAAGGTGTGACAATTCAGCCTCCCATAGCATGTGCATTTCATTTTGCACGCAAATCCTCACACACTTCCCAGTAATTCTTAAAATCCAGCACAATACATAACCACCCCTTTAGCCATAGTCTCTTTAAACTTCCATTTTAATGCCTTTTTCTCTCCACTCAATAGCCTAGATTCTCACTGTCTTTCAGCCATGAATGTTGTCATCATCCTGAACTACTAGAAGTTACTTAAGCCACCGGTTCAAACATCTAATTTTGATCAACATTTTATCTTTCCAGGCTATTTCTAAACTCTTCCTATTATGATTCTTCTTGTCCCTTATCAGGCGATCTGACTGACTGATTGATCCTTATGGATGGATTTCGATCGATTTGATCGACGATGACGACGGGAATCCTTCCTCGATGAGGATCTTTGACCGATCCCGATTGATGCCGCGCGCGCGCGCGCGCGCGCGCGCGATCCGATTGATCCATGTCCCGGATCCGACCTGACTGATGGTTTTTGCCATGTTTGCCAGGCTGGTCTTGAACGCCTTACCTCAGGTGATCCCCCTGCCTCCATCTCCCAAAGTGTTGGGATTACAGGCGTGAGCCACTGCACCCAGCTAATGGAAGATTTTCATCACTAAAAGTTCATAGTCACCAAACTAAACTGAGCCTTAAACAGTACTAAATAATTTACTAGAGTTCTCTGGCCAAATCACTCCTCTAATTTGCCTGAGAACAATATTAGACCTCTTTCTTCTACACACTGAACTTTTTTGTCTTCTAGATTTAACAAAATCCTTAGGTAAAAAAAGCCTTCATGGTTCTGCCACTAAATATGTTCTCACCCATCTCTCTCTTCTTGTCTTCTTCCTACACAAAAACTATTATTTCATCTGTATTCTGGTTCTCTTTCCCTTAGTTTTCTCCAGAAACTTACATTACTAGTCCCTGTTTCTCGTATATCTTTTCTTCTCTTTCTCTACTGGGTCCTCTTTTTAATTATTTTAGTCTCTCCTATTAAAATCAAACAGATTTCAACTACTTTTCTTTCTCATAGCCCCATTTTCCCAGCACAGACATACTACTGTCAGCTAAATTTCCCAAAACTTGTCTCCTTTAACTCCAAGGAACTCCTCAATCCCCTAAATATGGCTTTTATTTCTAACATAAGACTAAGATGATTCTTTCTTAGGTTACTGTTGACCTTCATACTTTTAAATCCAATGAAAACATTTCAGCAATTTTAATAACAGCTCACTTGTACATAGTTTTAAAGGGCATACTTTTTAAATATTTTATGTTAGTTTATTATAAACATTTACCCAGTGTGTTATTTTTTCCAGTTAATACAAGTAGGTATTTTTCTTACACCTACTCTTCATATTTTTTTTCTTTTGACAAAGTCATCCTATACCAAGTGGATTTTCAGCAGCACAGCAAGAAAAGGTCTTCACACTGCTCAGAAATGTAAGTTTTAATCTGGCATATTATTTCCCAATGAATTTTTTAGTCAAGATTTTAGGGACAGCTCTGTATTCAGGTGAAACAGGTATAATTTGAGTGGTAATAAAAGATCAGCCATTAAAAAACATTCTTCCGGGTGTCTTGATACAATATTTGAATTTCTCACTAATTAGTCTTATTCGTTAAGGACTCTCTAGACATGAATACATTATCATCTTTGAAATTAAGGCCTTGGGTTGCTTGGGAAAAGTAAACTATCAGCTGCCTAATGTGTTTACAGAGAATGATCTGCGGGATCAACCCATTATCCTTTAAGTAAACAGTATTCTAAGGAATGCAATACTGAGCAGTATTCTGAAAGGGGATTTCCAAGATTAGAAAAGGATCAAAAGTTGCCTGGCACCTTAGTTGCTATGTACTACTAATAAATGGTGGCAAAAAGTAATAGGAGCCTTGATGTGCTTGTGTATGTACATATGTAAACCTATACCTGTGTGTGTGTGATTGAATGTGTGCAGTGTGATGAATGCTAAATAAAAACTGGAAATAGCAAAGTGAAAGGGATCATGTTTATACAAGAAATAACCCAATTGTAGTGCGTATCCATGATGTATATGACTCAAACGGAAGCGTGAAGTATTTGGAGTTAGAAAACTTGGAGTTTGACATCCCACTAGGCCAATGATTAGCTTGTGATCTTGGACAAAAAGTAATTTGCACCATGTGGATGCACAAGAAATTTTTATTTAATTTTATTAAAATATGTACAAAAAGCAGACATGCTAACACTAATCTCAAATCATATGTAAAAATGTATCTTTCTATTTTACTACCCTATACTCACAAATTTATTTTAACAGGAATTTTTTTAGCAGTGACATGAATTACATCATCATGACATGGAATAAAATTAATTTTAGATCTATTATGTTTTTATATTTATTTTTACTTTAGAAATAAATAGACTAAGGAATATTTAATGTTTTCCATTAGTTAAATGTGTGTGATGTAATTGACATAGAAGAGCATGGTAGGGAGGAGTTAAATGAAAAGCCTTTATATTCATAATACTGTCTGCCTCCATTTCTGCTTCAGAAGAGCTGTAAAAATATTATTTATGACACTAGATTTTTGCAGATGAAAATAATAAAATGCAAGTATATTTGTATTAGTTAAAACATAAATATAAGTTAAGATCTGCATACTGCCTAAAATGATAATAAAGGTATTAGCAAAAATCATAATAAATTATAAAATAGATAATAAAAAATGTTAGGTTTCTGTATATGTACACACACACACACACACACACACAAGCACAGATATGGAACATTTGTTTCAAAGAAAACTGTCAAGGCAGAGAGTCCAGAAAACAGAGAAGATGAGTGAGGAAGATACATAGATAGATGGAAGAGAAAATAACTCTAACCCTGGGCTTGAATTGATAGACGAAGCTCCTAGCTATCGTTTCATATATCAAACTACGTCAAATTGAAGTTATAGAAATTTCAAGCACACCACTTGAAGATACAGCATTTTCACAGAGCCATTCAATGAACTTCTTCCACCTTAGAATGTTGTATATGGTAGCCCTACAGTTGTCCTTATGTGCCATGAGCTCTTGAGAAGGGCTAGGGTTTGTTATGTTATCTATGGAAGTTTATTGCTCTTCTAGGGGCAATAGAAATAAGATACAGAGTAGGATGGAGAAAAAATAAACATGCTTTCGGAGAAAGCTTACTCTTTTTGCCTTTTGTTCTTGATGTATATATAATGTTAGGGCAAATGCTGTTGTTTACAAAGAAAATAAATTAAAACATTTAATTTGAGTTTTAAAAATTCAAACCCCAACATGGGTTGTTTTAATTTGCTATGCGAAAATTTAGTCAAAATAAAATGGTTTCGTTAACTGCTAAATCCAAAATACTAAAGAATTTTAGATCCTTATCCATCAAGTGTCCTAGTTGTATATAGTGACTCGAAAATATTTCTGTGATTCTAGACAGGAGTTATATTAGTTTTTCTTGAAAGCATGTATCAAGACTTCTGTTTCCACCAACATGGAGTAGTTCCATTCTTTCCTCTACTCTTTACAGCTAAAAGCCTCTGAATACAAAAACAAGCATAGAAGTATTAAGAAACAAGGCAAAGAGACCAGGGACATCTGTGTTGATGAATAATATGGTGGTGAGAGTGAGTTCCCTGATTTTCTTACTGCCTTTCATATATCCCACACACAACACTGCAAAGACCTGCAACTTGGAACCACCAACAGACACAAATGAACAAAAAAGCACGAAAAAGAAGCTTGTGCTCCCTAACAAAACAAAACAAAAAAACAAGCAGAAAGGGTGGTCTAACAACAGAAACCCTTTTTGGCAATACCTGCTCTATCTCCTCCATCCTCCTCACTCTTCCCCCCTCCACATAATACAGGCAGTGCTTCTATTTCTCTGAAAGATGGTATCAGCAAGGCAAATTAGAGTGAGCTAATCTCCTATCACACGGCAGAAGTAGAAGGCGGCAATTCAATTCCTGGCCGGGCAGTGTCTGAGGAGGCACCTGATATTCCATTCTCTAGTTACCAGTCTACATCATTGAACACCTGTTAAATTTCTTAGGATCATATAATAATTTATATAAATTGGACTAAACTATAAATTATTTGAGGACAGACAATATTCATTTTTTTCATTACTGTGTACCTATCTGTAGCATAGTGTCTGGTATATAGCAGGCACTCAGTATACGTGTTCTTGAATCAATAAATTAATTAACATATGTGGTCATCCGTTGTCTGTATTTATTTTAGATGTCAATTCACACAAGTTGTCTAAGAAGCCTGAGCCATAACTTTTGAATTCATTTTAATTTATTATAGAGTCATATAACTCTATTTGTAAAAAAAGTTGTCTTCAAACAGTTATATTATCAAATAAAACTAATTCTCATTATTTCAGCACATGCATTCACTACCTCAAGCCTTCACACAGATGTGTTAGTTCATTGAGAGAATGGTGAGAAAGTCTATCATTAGATAACATTACACCATAGACTGGAAAATTCTCATGATACTGTTTTGTTTCCACTATCAACAATTCCCTGTACTCCCATTGTTCTTTTGTAACCAGCTTTGTTATTTCAGGGAACAGGCCATCAAAGGCTAGTTCCCCAACATATATCCGATGGTAGTAAATCTTTGTCTAAAATGTCATTCATAGGTTTAAAATTATTTTTTCCCCTGGCTCTTTAAATATCTTGTCAAATGCTTAATGTTTCCAATGACCCTTCACCAGAGTACTGTAGTCAGGATGACATCAGAAACTGCTGATTATTTCATTTTTTACAAATCGCCTTATTTCCTTTACTAACCCCAGGTTTATAGGAGATCGTAAATGTGGTGGCAGGAAGTATCTAGGTTTTATGTAAGACTGAAAGTCTAGTTTTGACTCATGGAATTTGAATGTGCAAAAAAACTTACTCTGAGGAAGCAGTTACACTGAAAATTCCTAGGCCAACCATATGAAAAATATAATTACATTTGGAACCTCACTCTAATCCCACCCTCCAATGCCACCCTTCAAATTAATGACTGACACTCATCTTATAATAGGGTTTTCTACTATTTTATAAAATTTAATTCTGTTAGATTTATATATACATCTATTTGTGCACATTATATCAAAAACCAATAATATTCAACATAATCCAACTTTCCAAGGAAAATAAAAAGTTTAATTAGATAAAATAAAGATTCTCCCTTAATTTCTCCATATGTATGTTAATCTTTGTAGCATTCGATATAAATCTCAGTGCTAGAAAAGAGTTTGTCTATTTAATACGCAGTATCTTTTTCTAACCCTTCTCTCATTCTGTACTAAAACACTGCCAGTGTAGTACTTTGGGGAGCAATACATTTAAAACATTTTATAGTTCTGCTGTAAATGCCATCTTTAGAACCGGGGAGAAGAGGGAAATTAGACCCTAAAGGAGTGAAAATTGAGGTAGTACATGTCTCTCCTATCTTCTGACGTACAGTGCTGTCTTCTGGTATGATTTTCTGTTTGTTTCCGGTTTTCACATAAACTAGAAGTACAGGGAAAGAAGGTAGTTACGGGAACATAGTACATTGCCGAACTTTATAAAAGTCTATCTATATTCTCAAATGTTAAGGCCAATATTAAATGTTTGGCTAGCACACTGTTATCTTGTTTCAATGTCAACAGGCATTATAATCACATACATTTTCTTTTTCTCTAGCTTAAACTTCGAACAAGGAGACGCTTTTCTTCCTAGGCTGCCATGAGAGAAAATAAATAATAACTTTTTAAAATTCTGCTTCCATGACCATAATTAAAGACTGTATTATATTTTCTTTCAGTGCTTCCCTAGGTTAACAGATTTAAATGCTTGTAATCTCTAATCTTGTAGATTATTTCTCAATTTTGACCTTATATTTGGTTTTTCTTGATGTGCTTACAGTCTCTGCATTTTAATAGCATGCACATACTCTGAATATTTTACTGTCTGTCTTGTTAAGGAAAAAATATTTTACCTATTAAAAACTCATTCAGACATGACAAATTTTAACTTTTCTAGATTTCTTATAGAAATATAAATGTTGCTTTTAAGCAGTGGCATTCAATGCCCATTTTTCTGCTTTTATATATAACTTCTTAATATTTACAACTGTTGTAATAATTTAACCAATTTTATTATTTTTCACTTACTTCCAATAAAAACCATTTGACAAACTTGGCTAAATTACCCACTTTATTGAATAATTAACAGTTCAAATTCAGAGACTGTTTTAAGCATTAAGCAAAGTGAAAACACCATGTGTTTTCAGAATTTTAAAAATATTAGTTCCCTCTCAAAGTTTTAAATTATATGCATGTTACAGTTAAAGGTTGTCAATTTTTTTAGGTCAGTCTTGATGTCTTTAATAGATAACATTTTACATAATGCATGCAGTAAGTGAAATTGAGAAAAAAATATTAAATTGAGAAAAAACAGATAAAATTCCAATTAAAATACGTCATCACAAAATTATGAACATTCTTTCTTAAATCTATATTCATGAAGTTTTTAACCTGTATACACTGTGAGTGAATTTCTGAGCTGGAAAATAAAACCAACTTCATATCAGGACTGAACTAGGTCAAAATATTTCAACAAAATTTCAAATGCTAACACACAAAAGGCATGAATTTCAAAGATACTCATTGTGTATTATAGTTATTTAACGTTTAGACGGAATGTTTTATTTGCAATGTGCTCATGCAAACACTTAGTTGGTCATGCAAATAAACAATAAAAAGCAATATCGGCTATTTTTTTTAATCAGTTTGGCCATCACTGACTGTATTTTTTAATAATAAGGCACCGGTAAGAAAGTGATTACTGACTACGTCATATTGTGTCTTTCTTTGGTGAATTAGTGACACATCTATACTCTTCTTATATTTGTAAAGTATTTTTGGGGGATATACTTCCAATCTAACTCACTGCAGTAACTTTTCTCTGTGTCAAGCAGAACACCAAAACACTGTTACTGAAACTTCCTGTGTGAGTATCCTTAATTGCAAAAGTACTGTAGCCACGTATACAAGTCAAACTTGCAATTCATTATTCATAGTATTTTATACTTAATGGTCACTAAAAATATGATAATTATAGAGTTAAATTCTGTTAGATTTTTGACAGCCTTATATGTCAGATTTAGCCTAGTAAACATTGATATCTGAGAGATGCAGCATATATAGGTTTAACAATGTCATAGCAAGTTAACATTAAAATCTACAAAATAATTCAAAATAAATCGGCAAATGGTAGAGATAATTAAAAGTGACTACTTTATAAGAATGCAGGTATTCCTCAGGGTGATTCATTTTGAACCCTAATGATGCCAAAGATGGCTACTATTTTCAAGAGCTACCTTCGGAAATGTAACAGAAACATACATGACTGATAGGTCTCTTCTCAGGGAAGATACTACGGGGCAACCCTTTTTTATTAACTCACGTTTTAGAGACCCCAGTGAAAAACCTGGATGTGTCCTAAAGTATTAAGATGGTCTACAAATCACTTCATCACACCCTGGTTTCTATGGGTTTAGTAGCATGATGATTATAGGCCATAGGTAAAAGAGTAACTCTAGAACAGTGATAGAAAGTGCCGAAAGGCTGTTGCAAGAGACAATTCTTCTTGGACTTCTTATGTTCCTATACATCTTGCTGAGTTGCCAAGAATGACAGGCCCTAAATGTTCTGTACTATGCCATTTTTTCAAAGTTGAATTTACAAGAAACAGTCTTGAGGAATAAGGTAATATCTTCTCCACAAACCAGACAGAGTTCGATTGTTCACTACTTGAAACAAATGTAGTGGATTTTCCAAGTACTGTTTCCAACTGTGATGCAAACTCCCGTGTCTGTATCCTTTTCGGACACACCACATTGTCCCTATGGGAATTGTGGACAAGGGAGACCCACACAAAAACGTTGATGTTCAAGCTGCTTCCTGTGCCATGGGAAATAAAGTCTGCTCTCCCTGTCCCAGGAATTTTATGTGTTCTGCCAGCATCCTTGAAACAGTTACATGTGAACTCAGTAGCTAGTGAATAGGGTAAAATTAAGTCCCAGGGATGATAGGAAACATTATCAGCATCACTTATTGGGGCTTTATCAAATCACATACCACTTTCAGGTACTCTACGTCCATCATCACTATCGTAATCATTATGAGAATCAATGCCAAGGGAGATGATTATTCGCCATTTTTTATTGGTGAGATTTAAATCCCTCAGATGTGTTGAGATTCGAAAAGGCTGAGACTCACTGAGTTACCAAGTCGGCCTTTGTCCTTTTACCATTTCTGATTGGTAAACTTCACTCCTTTTTTCTCTTCCTTTAATTCAGAAACCCAGGTTTTTCATAAATGAATGTGTTAGATCTGTATGGCCTTCACTATTTAAAAAAAAAAAAAAAGAAATGATAATTTCTTAACTCAAAAAACACATTTAAAAGTAATGAATAAGGCTGAGTGGGGTGGCTCACACTTGTAATTCCAGCACTTTGAGAGGTGGAAGTGGGTGGATTTTCGAGCCTAGAAGTTCGAGACCAGCCTGGATAACGTGATTAAACACCGTTTCTACAAAAAATTGAAAAAAATTAGCCAGGTATGGTGGTGCATCTATAGTCCCAGTTACATGGAAGGCTGAAGTGGAAAGATCACCTGAGCCTGGATGGTTGAGGCTGCAGTGAGCCATAAGCATGCCACTGCACTCCAGCCTGGGCAACAGAGTGAGATCCTGTCTCAAACAAACAAACAAACAAAAATAATGAATAGATTATGACAAGGTATATAAATTAGTGAAATTTCAACAGAAGGAGATCAATTACAACCTAATAGTGATTAGAAAACATTCACGGAGGAGGCAAAGACTTTATTTATATCCTGACAGATGGGTGAAATTTTGATGAATACAAAAAGGAGTGAATAAATATTTTAGGTGAAGAAAGTTGCTTGAGGAAAGTCATGGGATTGGGAAGATGTGAGACATTCCATAGGACAACAGGTAGATTCATTTCATTAAAACATCTCTCCATGGGAAGATTGAGAGGAAATTTAGGAGGTTTTGGTTGGGACACATTCGGAAAGACAAATAATATCTTGCATGCTTAATGCTGTAAGTATGTAGAAGGTATCTGGAGAAGCCATATTTAGGCCTGTGTGGGAAAGAGTGCTGCAAGTAATTAATAGAAGTTGTTAGTGGTTTCTGGATTGTGATCAAGGGGCACTCACGGCATATATTTACAAGCTTTAAGATAAATTGTAGGGCCGGGCGCGGTGGCTCAAGCCTGTAATCCCAGCACTGGGGAGGCCGGGGGCAGGCGGATCGAGGTCAGGAGATCCCAGAGACCATCCTGGCCGAACACAGTGAAACCCCGTCTCTACTAAAATAAAAACTAGCGGGCAGAGGTGGCCGAGCCTGTAGTCCCAGCCTCGGAGGCTGAAGGAGCAGGAAGAATGGCAGGAACCGGGAGGCGAGGCACGGTGACACGAGGTCAGAAGCCACAGCACTCCAGCCTGGGTGACAAGAGCAGGGCCTAAAGTCTCAAAAAAAAAAAGATAAATTGTAGAGCAATGAAATACTCTTGTTATCCTTCATTTGTGCATTGTCTTACTACTTTTTGTAATAACTTTTCAAGGTATGTTTTAGGATACCCATTTGACAGTTGAGAAAACTGAGGCTTGGTGAAACCGAATTATTTGTCCCAAATCACACAGCTTACAGTAGAGGAGCTGAGGTTTGACTATAGATTTGTCGGTAATTGCATGCCTGAAAACTTTTTGAGGGTCACAGAAAACCATTAAATACTTTCTAGCAGGGAATATATATATATGTATATAATAGTGTTTAGGAAGTAGTAAGCTGGTTATAGTTTGCTGGGCCAATTTAAGAGGGCAAGGGGCTGAAATAGCTAAGAGAATATTGCAGTATACCAAGTATGAGATAATCATGTTCTAACTAGTGTGGTAATAGAATGTGAAACTGTACACTGATTGAACTGTGTAAAATGTGTGTACACAGAAATAAGGACTGCAAGAGAACATGGAAAACATTTAAAATGTGGAAATGAAAGAATTTTGTAGGTCTCTTTCCTTTCTATAAAAAAGTTATTAAATTTTATATAATATCTTATTATGTATTGTTAACAACCTAGATTTAGCTGACTGAGTCAGTACTGGTGTGTGCGTGCAAAACAAGCTAGTGCCATTTTAGTCTCTACTGATAGAAAGAAGGTGCCAACATCAAAAAATAATTGATGCGGCCAGAAACTTTAATCTTGTAAACATATAGGCTTTGAAGGAGTAATGGGAGTCATAATAGTTAAATTCAAATATTTAATGATCCTTATGTAGATGACAGAATAAATTAATATCCTCCCATTTCAGAGGAAAACACCAACATCAAAGGGAATGACTACCACAACTAGATACGGGTTCAATATAAGGAAGCATTTTTTTTTTTTTTTTTTGAGGCGAAGTCTCGCTCTGTCGCCCAGGCTGGAGTGCAGTGATGCGATGTCGGCTCACTGCAAGTTCCGCCTCCCGGGTTCACGCCATTCTCCTGCCTCAGCCTCCCGAGTAGCTGGGACTACAGGCGCCCGCCACCACGCCCGGCTAATTTTTTGTATTTTTTAGTAGAGTCGGGGTTTCACCGTGTTAGATAGGATGGTCTCGATCTCCTGACCTCGTGATCCGCCCGTCTCGGCCTCCCAAAGTGCTGGGATTACAGGCTTGAGCCACCACGCCCCGCCTCATTTTATAAAAATAATTGTTGCACAGCATATACACAAATTGACTCAAAAGTGATCATAAACCTGAAAATAAGTGCTGAAACTAAAAATCTCACAGGACAACATAAGAGTAAAACACTGTGACTTTTGTACAAACAATAATTTCTTAAATGTAGCACCCCAAATAGAAGCAACAAAATAAAAAAAAGATACATTGAACATCATCAAAACTGAAAATGTTTTATGCTCAAACAATACTATCAAAAGCATGAAAAGACACACAAAATGAGAAAATTTTTGAAAATCATGTCTCATAGAAGACTTGTATCAGAATACATGAATAACGTTTACAAGTCAACAATAAAAAGATTAATTACCTAATTTCAAAATGGGAAAAATATTTGAATAGACATTTCACTAAGGAGGTATACACATAACCAGTAATCACATGAATATGAAGCTCAACATCATTTTCTATCACAAAATGGAATTAACACCACAAGAAACTACCTCACACTCACCAGGGTGTCTAAAATAGAAAAGACAGACAAGTATAGGCAGAGATGTTGAGAAGTTAAAACACTCAAAAAATGTTGGTGAGATTGTAAAGTGGTACAACTACTTTAACAAAAAGTCTGGACTTTTCTCAAAAAGTTCACCATAGAGTTACCAGATGACACAAAAAATCCATTTGTAGATACATGCCCAGGAGAATTGAAAAACCATATATCACACAAAACGTAAACAAATGTTCATGGCAACATTATTGATAATAGTCAAACAGCAGAAATAACCCACATATCCATCAACTGATAAATGGATAAAGAAAATTTGGGTGAACCATACAATGGAATGTTATTGGGCAATAAAATAGAATGGAGAACTGGCACATGGTACAAAATGTATGAACCTTTAAAACATGCTAAATGAAAGAAGACAAGCTTAAAAGCTACATATTGTATAATTCCATTAATATGAAATGTTTTTAATGTGCAAATTTATAGAGACAAATTTAAATTAATGATTAGTTAGGTCTAGGGCAAGGAGGGAGAAGGAAAGTGACTGTTAATGGGTTACTTTTGGAAGATGATTAAAATGTTCCAAGATTAGATAGTTGTGATATTTCCACAGTTCTGTGAATATACTAAACACCACTGAATAGTATAATTTTAAAGGAGAAAATTTTATGGTATATACGTTATATCTCAAAAATGCTGTTATTAAAATATTAAGTTTTGTATGATAACCCGTGGCAGCCACCCCCAATCAAAGCTAAAAGTTTGCAAGCAGGCCGGGCGCGGTGGCTCAAGCCTGTAATCCCAGCACTTTGGGAGGCCGAGGCGGGCGGATCACAAGGTCAGGAGATCGAGACCATGGTGGCTGTCCCTAAAAATACAAAAAATGAGCAGTGGCCTGTAGTTCCAGCTACTGGGGCTGAGGGCGGGAGAGTGGCGTAGAACCTGGGAGGCCGAGGGGCTTACAGTGGTGGGATCTGGCCATCACTGCACTCCAGCTTGAGCAGAGCTGAACTCCGTCTCAAAAAAAAAAAAAAAAAAAAAAAAGTTTGCAAGCAGGTGCTGGAAGATTAGGGGACACACCATAGAGGATTATTGCTACACTACGGGCAGATGTTGTATTAGATGTCCTCTAATTATCATTTTAATTTTAAAATATAGAATTTTTATTCTAAGAGAAAAATAGCGTGATCTATAGTGAGTGTTAATTTTCAATGAAAGCTGGTGCCGAGAAATCATGATGCAAAACAATGGAGAATTTTGAATAGCACTTCTCTACAACAATAGTTCCACAGCACCAAGGCCATGAATGACATTGAAATCAACAAGTCTTGTAGAATAGATGTTTGAAGCATCCATCTCTGGGCCTCTAATTTCGACAGGTGTGGAGATGATACCTAGTAATACATTTTAAAGTTATCCGGTGATTCTGATGCATAGCTGGGTCTGAGAACATTATTTTTTAAAGAGTGTGTGTGTTTAAAAAAGTTTGCTTATGGATTTGTGCATGTTTTTGGATTATCGTTCAGTAGTTACTGTTAATGGGCACATCTATAAATCCTGCAACTACCTGTTATGCTTCAAATACTAAACCCTGGACAAAGTTGAAGCATTATTTCCAAATGAGGAGGTTAAAGGGTGTGAAATCACTGCTAAATCATGGCTATTTCAAGTAGCCTCAATGATCATGTTTTGAAAGAAAGGTGTGTGCTTTCCTCTGAAATACTTAAAACATTTTAAATAAGAAATAAAAGACTAATTAGGCTGGGAAATTTTAAGTGGAATCAGATTTTGCAGACTGTATAATCTCTATGTGTGTTTAAATTTTTCACTAGTTCTAAATAAATTTGTATTCTTCTCTCTCATTATTTTGTGAACTGTCCCTAATTTTAAAATTACTCTTTTAATTTGTTTGAGAGAATTTAATTTATTTTAAAAGTAATTTAAATTACTACTATTTTAAAAGCTCTTGGAGTGAAGTAAATGTACTTTTCAGAAATGTATAACAGCTTTGGTAGGCATACAAAACACATCAGAGAAAACATAAGTTATTCTTTTTTATTTTATTTTATTTTTAATTACGGTTTTTGAATTTTCAGTATATATTTGCGGGAACAGGTGGTGTTTGTTTACATGGATAAGCTTTTTTAGTGGTGTTTGCTGAGATCATTAGTGCACCCATCAGTGTAAACCACAAGCAGTGTAAACCACGAGTACTGTCAGTCTTTTGTTCATCACCTCCTTCCACCCTTCCCTTGAGTCCCCAAAGTCCATTGTATCATTCTTCTGCATTTGTGTCCTCATAGTTTAGGTTCCACTTATAAGTGAGAATGTATGATGTTTGAATTTCTGTCTGAGTTTGCTTTACTAGAATAATGGTCTCTAGTTCCATCTAGGTTGCTGTGAATATCATTATTTCTGTTCTTTATGGCTAAATAATTATTCCATGGTATATCTATACGCATTTTTTCTTTATTATTTATTGATGGGCATTTGATCTGATTCTACATATTCTTGCAGTGCCAAATTGTATATAAGCAATGTGTGAGCAAGTGTCTTTTCATATAAGGACTTTTCCTCTGTGTGAGCAGCCAGAGTGAGATGCTGGATCAAATGGTAGATCTACTGTCAGTTCTTTAAGGAATCTCACACTTTTCCACAGTGGTTATAGTAGTTTACATTCCACCAACGGTAAAAGTGTTCCTTGTCACATCCATGAGAACACCTATTATTTTTGATTTTTTAATTATGGCACATGCACGGTAGTAAGGTGGTATCACATTGTGGTTTTGATTTGCATTTCCCTGATAATTAGTGTATTCATCTGTTTCATGCTGCCGATCAAGACATACTCAAGATTAGGCAATTAACAAAAGAAAAGAGTTTAATTGATCTCACAGTTCTACGTGGCTGGGGAGGATTCACAATCATGGCAGAAGGCAGGAGAACAAGTCACATCTTACATGTATGGCAACAGGCAAAGAGAGGGCTTGTGCAGAGGAAACTCCCATTTTTTTAAAACCATCGGATCTCATAAGACCATTCACTATCACTTGAGAACAGCACAGGAATAACCAGCCCCCATGATTCAGTCATCTCCCACGGTCCCTCCCACAACAGGGAATTAGAGGCTTCTACAAGAGATGAATTTGGGTGGGGACTGAGGCAAATCATATAATTCTGTCACAGCCCTTCCAAATCATACCTTCACGTGAAAACAATCATGCCTTCCCAGCAGTCCCCAAGTCTCAACTCGACCACTTCTGCCCCTCCCAAATCTCATGTTTATAAAATTTTAAAAACCAATCGTGCCTTCCCAACAGACCCCAAGAGTCTTAACTCGTTTCAGCATTAACTCAAAGTCCACAGTCCAAGAATCTCACTTCAGAGATAAGAGTCTCTTTTGCCTATGAGCCTGCAAAAATCAAAGCAAGTTAGTTACTTCCTAGATACAATGGGAGACATTAGGTCATCTAACATTCAAATGGGGAGAAATTGGCCAAAACAAAGGGCTCCTATCCTGCCATTTTCTTCTTAATCTGTGTATAATTTTTTCTGTATATGTGCATCTTTATAGGCCACAGTTCAGTAAGGTCTTATGTTTTCATCTACTCCACTCAGTGTAGCTTTTTTTATAAATTGGACAGTTTACTTCATTTATATTCATGGATTATTATTTATAAGTAAGGACTTACTCCTGCAATTGTTTTACTTCTTTTTTTCTGGATGATTTTTTTTTTTGTCTTTTCTTCCTTCTTTCTTTTCCTCCTGTATTTCTTTTAGTAGAAATTAATTTTCACTCGTAACGTTTAATTTTCTTTATATTTTTTATGTGTCTGTTACATATTTTGGTTTGAGCTTACTATGAGGCTTACAAATTCTATCTTATAACCCATTATTTTAAGCTGATAGCAAGTTAACACACTGTGTACATAAAAAAGTAAGCAAAAAGAAAACTAATGAAGATTTTATGACTTAACTTTATTTCCATTATTTTTAACTCTATGCTGTTTCTATTTATATCTTATTATACTGTCTACGTATTGAAAAGTTGTTGACCTGGTGTGGTGCCTTAGGTCTGTAATCCCTACACTTTGCCGGGCTGAGGTGTGTGGATCACAAGGTCAGGAAGGAGTTCGAGACCAGTCTGACCAACATAGTGAAACCCGTCTCTACTAAAAAAAATAAAAACAAAAGAGAAAAATTAGCCAGGCATGTGTGTCACCTGTAATCCCAGCTACTCAGGAGGCTCAGGCAGGAAAGTTATGTGAACAGGGAGGCAGAGGTTGTGTGTGAGCCTAGATAGTGCCATTGCACTCATCCCTGGTGACAGAGCAAGACTCCTCAAAAAAAAAAAAAGTTGTTGCAGTTATTTTTTTCTTGATTGGTTGTACATTAAGAGTAGTTTAGACACAACAGTTACAATGTCATAATATTTTGTGTTTCTTTACTATTAAAGTGAGTTTTGTTGGGTTGCTTATTGCTCATTAATATTCTGGGTTTTGTTTTTGGTTTGTTGTTTGTTTGTTTTCTAATTAGAAGTCCTCCTTAGCATTTCTTGGGTTGAATGGAAATGAGTAAAATCTCTTAGCCTTTATTTGACTAGAAAAATTCTTCATTTCTCTTTTTTTAAGTTTGAAGAAACAAAGTGTTTTATGTTAAACACTAAAATCATAAAACCTAGAATATATGTTAAAAGTCAAGACCTCTTTGCTTTTTCTCTGCTGCTCAGTCCTGATGCCAGCATATCACTGGATCTCACCAAGGCCCACACAGCTATTTTGCCACATGTACTATCCTAGAGTAAATGATTGTTTTTTCTTCTGCACTTTAAATATGTCATGGCACTTTCTCCTTGCCTATATGTTTTGAGTGAAAACTCTGCTATCAGACGTAGTGAAACTTCTGTAGTATGCTATTTGCTTCTTTTCTCTAGATGCTTTTAGGATCCCTTTCATATCATTGATATTTGGAGGTTAATTATTAATGCCTTGTGTTAGTCTTCTTTGTTTTTAATCTGCTTGGTGTTCTATAACCTTCCTGTACTTGGATATTATCTTTCTTTAGTTGAGTTCTCTGTTTTTATCACTTTTGATAAACTTTCTGCCTCTGTTTCTTTCTTTACCTCCTTTTAGAGATGAATATCTCTTAGATTTGTGCTTTTGGGGCTATTTTCTGAATCTTGCAGGGCTATGTTTTGTTTTTAGTGTCTTTGATTTGTGTATTTTTCAATGTATGCTTTAGCTCTCACTTCTTTGAAATTTGAGACCACTAATTCTGCTATTAAAATGCTGTGATTCTTCAATATGCCGAGGGCTTGTTTTTCAGCTCTAAATTTCTGCTTGTTTTAATTATTTCCATCTCTTTGGGTAAATTTACCTGACCAGGTCCTGATTCCTTCTAAATACTTTGTCTTGAATTATTTAAGTTTCCTCAACACAACTATTTTAGATTATCTGTTGGAAAAGGTCATATATCTATTTTTGGGATTGGTCCCTGGTACCTTACTTAGTTTATTTGGTGAGGGAATTTGACATTTCCATGGTAGATGTTGATGCTAGTATAGATGTTCTTCTTCAATTTGGGCATTGAAGAGTTAAACATTTATTGTAGTCCTTACGACACAAGTCTTCTAGAGCTGCATCCCTTCCTTGCGGACTTGAGATATTTAAAAGTACTTGGGTGCTGTGATATAAGCTGTATCTGCGATAGGGGGAAACCTAAAGCCAGTATTGCTAAGTTTCTTGCAGGGTGGTAGATGTACCACTTTTATGGTCTTGGACAAGATCCAAGGGAATTACCTTGATTACCAGGCAGAGACACTTGTTCTCTTTCCTTACTTTCTTGTAACAAACAGAGTCTGTCTCTCTCTTCGATTGGGACAGATGAGCATACAACGACACCACCACTGTGACTGTGCTGGCTCAGTCCTTATGCCAGCAGATAACTGGGTCTCACCCATGGCCAATGTAATCACTCCCTGGCTATGGCCTGTGTTCACTCTCAAGGTCCTGAGGCTCTACAATTAGTAGCTGGCAAAGTTGGCAATTCCTGTATCATTTCCTTCCTGGTAGTGAGTTCCCTCAGGCCCCAGGCAGGTTCAGCAGTGTTGTCTGCGAGCCAGAGACTGAAGTAAAAAACCCTAGAAGTGTACCTGGTATTCTATTTTACTGCAGCTGAACTGGCACTCAAACCACAAGATGCAGAGTTCTTTTTTTTGTTTTGAGACAGAGTCTCACTCTGTTGCCCGGGCTGGAGTGTGGAGTGCAGTGGCGTGATCGGCTCCTGCAACCTCAGCCTCCCGGGTTAGCGATTCTCCTTCCTCCAGCCTCAGTAGCTGGGATTACAGGTGCCACCCACGCCCAGCTAATTTTTGTATTTTTAGTAGAGACAAGATTTCACCATGGTGGCCAGGCTGGTCTTGAACTCCTGACCTCAGGTGATCCACCTGCCTCGGCCTCCCCAAAGTGCTGGGATTACAGGCATGAGCCACATGCCCAGTCAATGCAAGATTTCCTTTTTTTTTTTTTTGAGGCAGATCTGGCTCTGTCGCGCCGGGGCTGGAGTGCAGTGCGGATCTCAGCTCCTGGCGCTCCGCCTCCGGGTTCGCCATTCCTCTGCCTCAGCCTCCCGAGTAGCTGGGACTACAGGCGCCCGCCGCCCTGCCAGCCCTGGATTTTAATATTTTGGTAGAGGCGGGTTTTCACCGTGTTGGCCAGGATGGTCTCGATCTCCTGACCTCGTGATCCCACCCGCGTCTGGGCTCCCAAAGTGCTGGGATTACAGGCGTGAGCCACCGGCGCCCGGCGATTTCTAGCTCTACTCTTCCCTCATTCAAAGACAAAGGAGCCTCACCTTCTGGCTACCACCACCATCAGTCTCACCTTGTGTCTGCCATTACCACCCCAGGCATACAGGGAGCGCTGCCAGACTGTTGTCAATATTCTTTTAAGTCCCAAGTGCTCTTCAGTTAGCTTGAGATCATTGCTGTCTGGCCTGGGACTCATCCTTCAGGGCAGTGGCCTTCTCTCTTGCCCAGGACAGGTCCGTAAATGCCATCCAGTTCCTACATTCTGGAATCAGAGACCCCAAGACCCTACTCGGTGCTCTATACTCTTATGGCCCAGCTGATACCTAAGGTGCATGACAAAATCTTCTTCATATTTTCTTTGCTGCTCTCAAGTCGAAGGAGTCTTACGCTGTAGCCACAATAGCTTGGAATGTGCTGAATCTCATCTGAAGCCAGTAAGTCTTAGAGTCTCATCCAAGGCCCTTGATGTAGTACCTGGGTATCACTGCTGGTTATTCAGGGACCCAAGAGATTTTCAGTTAGCAGGTGATGAATGCCGCCAGGACTGAATCCTTCCTTCTCTTCAAGGCAACAGATTCCCTTCTGGCTCAGAGTTGTCTAGAAATGCGATATGGTAGCTAGGGCCTGGAAAGGAGGCCTCATGACTCTTACCAGTGCCCTATCCTGCTGTGGTTGGAAAGACGAAGTCCTTCCCGCTCTTCTCTCTCCTCTCCTCAAGTAGTAGGACAAGATCTCTTTAGCAGCTGTGAACTGTGCAGCCTGGGATTAGAAGAGGGGTAATGCCAGCCCTTTATTAGCCAACCCAGCTTGTGTTGCTATAGGCTGAATGCCCCCAGCCCTACCTCAGTCCTCTAAGTCTGGGCCAGGTTCAGCACTAGGACTTGACTAGGAGTTGCATCATCAACTGCCTTTCAAGTTTAGTTAGAGCCCCAGTTGGGGGAACTCAAATTCTGACCACTCAATTCAATAATCACCTCTGGCTAGGGCTGGTCTACACGCTCCCTCTGTGGGTGGGTTTCAAGTGAGTTTGGTCCGATTTTCCTTTCTGCTGTAACAGGACAGCACTGAATTCAGTGCCTCGTAATTGATGTGTTCTCCCTACCCCAGTACACAGGAATGCTCTCTGCACCACTCCACTACTGCCAGAGGATGGGGAAGTGGTGGTGTCAGTTATTCAAGACTGTGTTTACTACCTCTTTATGGTACTTTTAATAATACAAAGTTAAAACCAGGTACTGTGAGTGCTCACCTATTTGTTGTTGTTGTTGTTGTTTCTTGTGAAGGTGCTTTTTGTGTACATAGTTGTTAAATTTTTGCCCTTGTTGAATGGTGGACAATCTGTAGGGCCTTCTATTTCACCATCTTGCTCCAATGATCTCCCAGCCAGAGGGCTTTTATGAGAGTGGGATATGGGGAAAAGGAAGCAATTAGTATCACAAAGTGACTACGGAGAACCACAGACATCCGGGCATCAGTGAAGATCTGAGGAGTTTTGCAACATTTTTGTCCTTGATCAGGTCACTGTACTCCCGTAAATCATTAACAAAACAGATAGTTTTTTTCATACTAACTCTTTGATCCCAGATTTAGTTTTAAAAACCACATGACTGCTGTGTTTTATAGTATCTCAGTGTTCTAAAATTATCCTTGCCTACATGGGCAAAAGCTCTTTAAACAAAAATGGGGCTCATTATGTTAGTTCCTTTGCTGTTTCACTGTTACAAGATCAATGAAATTAAAATTTTGCTTTTTACCTTAGAAGTGATCACCTTGCATCATATGGCAGTTCTGTTTATAGTTTTGTGAGGAAACTCCAGACTGTTTTTCATAATGCCTGCACTAATTTATATTTCCACCAACAGTGTATGAGCATTCACCTTTCTCTACATCCTTGCCAGCATAAGTTATTTTTTGTCGTTTGAGAAATTCAGTTTTACCTAGGGTGAGATGATAGCCAGGAAAAAGGGTTGGAATGCTCACAACACGTAAGAATAATTGAGGTGATGTATATCCAAATTACCCTGATTTGATTACTACACATTGTATACATGTTTCAAATTATCACATGTATCCTAGATATATGTACAATAATTAGGTATCAATAAAAAACATCAACAACAAAAAGAAGTGGTTAGCCTGCAACAAAATGTTTGATAGTTATGTTCTACTGTACAAATAATTTGTAGATAGGTAAGTTTTACTTTTATTATTGCTACTAGTAAACATGCTCTTTTCTTACTTTCCAGTGACAGATTATTTTATGAAATTCAGTAACTAACTTGCATCCTTCTGCCCCCTAACTGTTGTTAACAACTGTTTCCATTTTACCTTAAAATTGACACTGTGGCGCCAGCATGGAAACACGTGCATAATGTTTTCTATTGTATTGTCTACAGACCTGACATTGAACAATTCTATTGCCAGTCAGTGTTTCCTGAGTGTTATGCTTTCTACTTTTTTTCAAATAAGTTCCAGTGTCATCAGAGGTCTTCCAACACCTTTTGTAATAGAAATGTCGGTTCCTGGAGGTTTAAAATATTTTTTTAATTAGAAAAATATCTAGTATGGGCCAGGCGTGTTGGCTCACATCTGTAATCCCAGCACTTTGGGATGCCGAGGCAGGTGGATCACCTGAGGTCAGGAGTTCAAAACCAGCCTGGTCAACATGATGAAACCCCATCTCTACTAAATATACAAAAATTAGCCAGGCATGGTGGCAGGTGCCTGTAATCCCAGCTACTCAGGAGGCTGAGGCAGGAGAATCGCTGGAACACAGCAGGCAGAGGTTGCAGTGAGGTGAGATTGTGCCATTGTGCTCCAGCCTGGGCAACAAGAACAAAACTTCATCCAAAAAAAAAAAAAAAATAAGAAAAATGTCTATTATTCTAATATTTTATATAGTTATTTGAGAAATATGAAATGATTTGAATGGTTTGTCTTTGTTTACTTTTGGCAGATTACAGGACTGTGAGCTCAAATTTTTTTTTCTTTTACTAAAAATAAATGGCATTCTTATCTACAACATGAGAGAAACGTATTTAATTGTGGATCATCTTTGAATTCTGAATCTTATAAATTTTCTTGTATTATTTTCTAAAAATTAAAAGTTATGAATATAGTAAAAAACTTTTTGAGTTTTAAAATATATATCAATTTTATCTAGGTACACATCATTCTTGCTACATTATTTTATTTAATCCTGCAAATAATAAATATATTTGTTTCCATAGTCTTTAGACAGCCATTTCTAATAACTATATAATGTATCATCACGCTAAGATGCAATATAGAATACTATAATTGTATGCATGGTGATGTTTTTGTTTATTTTTATTTTCTCAGAATTAAATTCTATGAAATATTTGCATGCTTTCTGGGATTATAATTTGAATAATTTTAAAGCCATTTTATACTTCTCTCTGGCATCTCAAAATGTGACTGAATAAATTCAATTACTTGAAAGCAGGAGAAAGATGTTTAAAAAAAATGTAATCTTAAAAATATCATCTCTTATTAAAATATTGTATGTATAGTTTATCAAAATTTTCAGATTATTTTATGCAACTCTCTCATTTCAAAAATATGTGTCCACCAAAGAATTGAACGTTATTCCACCTGTCTCAAATGCTTTGTTCTTCATACCCTGTAGGAATGCTAGGGCCTTTTTAGTAGTACAACACTACCTGAAATGGAGATCTGTCAGTGCCTGGGAATTTTTTGTTAAAACATGTAATTATAAAGATTGTGATTATATGGAAAATTTGTATACAATGAACTTAGAATCCTACATTTATATTTTGTTTTCAGAAAGCTGTATTAAAATTTCAAAAAGAAGAAAAAATAGATATTTTTAGTGTAACTATTTTTCACTTAAAAATAGTTAACTAAAGTATTTCGCTATTTAATTAGTCAATATGCCCAGTGTTGAATATTTAAAAGAAAGTATATAAACAGTATGGCATTCATAGAGTTCCAAATTGTCCATATTAACTAGAAATTGTATTAATTTGCTTGGTTTATCCTGCTTCTAATGTTTCCCTTTCATGGTACCCATGTGTTTACTAGGCAACTGCCATAATAGAAATACCAAATATCTTGGGTTAAGTCTAGAATAAAAATTATATGTTGGGTAGTGAATCCATTTATGCTAAAACTGTTAGAAAGACCTATCTGGAATTACACTCACAGCCTTAGAGTCTCAGTTTATCTGTTTATGGAATTCAAATATTGATATACCTAGGCTTATTTTATATGCTGCAATATAATGCATGAATGTTAGTTTTAATTGAAGAAAATTGTATTAAGGTTGTTTATTGATTATAAATTTGAAACATCTGGAATACCTTATATTTTAAGGATATTAGTAATACACGAATTAAAAAATATCCTTAACATTAGAAAATTAAATATCTAGAAGAAAAATTTCAAAGAAAAATTTACATTGTTTCTTACACTTGACTCCTTTTGAACAATGCAAAGGTTATAGGAGCTAACCCCACGCACAAAAATACAAGTATAACTTTTGACTCCTGAAAAATCTAGCTACCAATAGCTTACTGTTGACCAGAGCCTTACTGATAACATAAAGAGTAAATTAACACATATTTTGTATGTTACATGTATTATATATTTTGTATGTTTTATTGTATTCTTACAATAAAGTAAGCTATGGAAAATAAAATGCTATTAAGAAACTCATAAGAGAAAATACATTCATGGCACTGCACTACATATATCAATATCATAAGTTTACACTGTTTACAAGATGTATCTTCTATCTGAAATTGTGGACAACTGCAGCTTCAGACCTCAGTCTATGGTACATATCAAGCAATTCAACTGTTCATTTTTTAAATCTAAATTTTATTTTAGGTTCAAAGGGTACATGTGCAGGTTTGATAAGTGAGTAAATTGCATGTCACAAGGGTTTAGCATACAAATGATTTCATCATCCAAATAGGGAGCAAAGTACAGATAGGCAGTTTTTCTATCCTCACCTTCCTCCTACCCTTCAACCTCAAGTCGCTACCAGTGTCTATTGTTCCTCTTTTTGTGTCCCCGCATACTGAATGTTTAGCACCCATTTATAAGTGAGAATATGCAGTGATTAATTTTCTGCTCCTCTGTTAATTTGCTTAGGATAATGGCCTCCACCTGCATCCATATTGCTCCAAAAAAACATGACTTCATTCTTTTTTTATGGCTATCTAGTTTTCTGTGCTGTATATGTACCATATTTTCTTCATCCAATGCAACTTTGATGGGCATCTAGATTGACTCCAGGTCTTTGCTATTGTGAAAAGTGCTGCAATAAATGTAAACGTGCATGTGTCTTTATGATAGAATGATTTATATACCTTTAAATAAATACCCCGTAATGGGATTGCTGGGTTGAATGTTAGTTCTGTTTTACGTTGTTTCAGAAATCTCCAAATTGCTTTTCACAGTGGATGAGCCAATTTACATTCCTACCAGCAGTATAAAAGCATTCCCGTTTCTCCACTATCTTGCTAACATGTTATTTTTTATTTTTTTGCTGTTTAATAATAGCTATTCTTATTGCTGTAAGATGATATCTCATTGTGGTTTTGATTTGCATTTCTCTAACGATTTGTGATGTTGAGAATTTTTTCATATATTTGTTGGTCACATGTAAGTAGAAGTATGTGATCATGTCTTTTGCCTATTTTTTAAAATAAGGTTATATGTATTTTTCCTTGTTGATTTGTTTAAGTTACTTATAGATTCTGTGTATTAGACCTTTGTTGGATATATAATTTGCAAATGTTTTCTCGCATTCTGTAGGTTGTCTCTTTACTCTGATGATAGTTTATTTTGCTGTGCAGAAGCTTTTTAGTTTAATTAAGTCCCATATGTCAATTTTTGCAATTTTGTCATTTGTCAATTTTGTAATTGCTTTTGTGGTCTTCAATATGAAATCTTTGCCAAGGCCTATGTCCAGAATTGTGTGTCCCAGGTTTATTTCTAGGGTTATTACAATTTTAGATTTTCCTCTTAATGCTTCTTTAGCTGCTTTCTAGAGATTCTGGTTTGTTCTATGTTTGTTTTCGTTAGTGTCAAATAATTTCTTGATTTCTGCCTTAATTCTATTCTTTACCCAAACCCATTAAGGTGCAGGTTGTTTAATTTATATGTCATTGTATGGTTTTGAGAGATCTTCTTGATACTGATTTCTATATTTATTGCACTGTGGTCCAAGAGTATTGTTGGTATGATTTCAGTTTTTATGAATGTATTGAGTTGCTTTATGGCCGAGTGTGTGATTGACTTACGAGTATGTGCCATGCGCAGATGAGAAGAAGGTATATTCCATTGTTATTGCTTGGAGTGTTCTGTAGATGTCTGGTAGGTTCCTTGTGTCAGGGATAAAGTTTAAGCCCCAAATAGTTTTGTTCTTTTTCTGCCTCAGTGATCTGCCTAATACTGTCAGGGGATTGTTGAAGTGTCCCACTATTGTTACAGGGTTATCTAAGTCTCTTTGTTGGTCTCTATTAGCTTGTTTTAGGAATCTTGGTGCTCCAGTGTTGGGTGCACATCTATTTAGGATAGTTACTTTTTTTGTTGTTGTTGTTAAATTGAACCCTTTTTCATTATGTAATGCCCTTATTTGTTCCTTTTCATCATTGTTGGTTTAAAGTCTGTATGATCTGAAACAAGAATAGCAACCCCTGCCCTCTTTCGTTTTCTATTTCCTTGATAGATCTGTTGCCATTTCTTTACTTTGAGCCTATATATATCATTGCATGTGAGATGGGTTTCTTGAAGACAACATACAGTTTCATGTATTTCTTTATCCAACTTGTCATTCTATGCCTTTAAGTGGAGCATTTAGCCCATTTACATTAAAAAAATAAAATTGGTATGTGAAGATTTGATCCTGTCATTATGTTGTTAGCTGGTTGTTATATGGACTTGATTTTGTAGTTGCTTTTTGGTGTCAGTGGGTTATGTATTTAAGTGCACTTTTGTGGAGACAGGTAACAGTCTTTTGTTTCCATACTTAGCACTCCATTTAAGAACCTCTTTTAAGGCAGGTCTTGTGACAATGAACTCTTTTAGCATTTGCTTGTCTGAAATGATTTTATTTCTCCTTCACTTACAAAGATTAGTTTGGCTAGATATAAAATTCTTGTTTGGAATTTCCCTTCTTGAAGGATCCTGACTATATGTCCCACTCTCTTCTGGTTTGAATTATTTCTGTTGAATTTTCTGCTGTTAGCCTGACCGGGTTTCCTCCGTACATGACCTGCCCCTTTTCGCTAGTTGTCTTTAATATTTTTTCTTTCACATTGACCTTGGAAAGTCTAATGATTATATGTCTTAACGAGGATTGTCTTGTATAGTGTCTCGCTGGGGTCCTCTAAATTTCCTGAATTTGCGTGTTTACCTCACTAGTGAGGTTGGGAAAAATTTTACAGACAACATCTACAAATATGTTTTCCAACTTACTTGCTGTCTCTCCCTTTTTTGGGGGGATGCCAATGAGTCATCGATTTGGTGTCTTTACATAATCTCATATTTCTCAGAGGTTTTGTTTATTTTTAGAAATTATTTTTTCTTTATTTTTGACTGATCGAGTTGATTTGAAGAACTGGTCTACAAGCTCTGAGATTGTTTTATCAGCTAGGTTTATTCTGCTGTTAATATTGGCAGTTATATTATGAAATTCTTGTAGTGAGTTTTTCAGTTCTAGTAGATTAGTTTGATTCTTTCTTAAAATGACTATTTTGTTTTTCAGCTCTTGGATCACTTTACTAGATTTGTTAGTTTACTTGCATTGGTTTCAACTTTCTCATGGATCTCGATGATCTTCATTGCCATCCAGATTTTGAATTCTATGCCTGTCATTCAGCCATTTCAGTCTGTTTAAGAACCACTGTTGAGAAATTAGTGTGGTCATTTGCAGGTAAAAAGACGTTCTGGCCTTTAGAGTGTCCAGAGTTCCTGCAGGGGTACCTGCTCATGTGCATTAGCTATTTTTTCTTTAATCTTTCAATTTGCTGTCATTTTAATAAAGTTTTTTGCTTTTCTCTTTTTTGATGCCCTTGAGGTTTTGACTGTGGTATAAGTTAGGGTTCATCAGTTGGCTTCGTTTGTGGGTAATTTCAGGAGGTCATGGCTCAGCTCGGCATTCATGATCTTTGTGCTATAACCCTGGGGGACTGGGACCATGACCATAGCTTTTTTTTTCTCTGGCCCCTTGAGGTTAAGAATCTGCTCTAGTAGAGGGGCCTATGTGTTTCTAGTCTGCTGGCCACAACACTCTGATAAATTATGCCAGCAAAAGCACTTTGGCATACAGGCAGTGGGTGGCCATATTCTCTGCTTGCACATGTGCCAGCAGCAGTGGGCATCAGTAGGTCCCATGCACACACATGTTGGTGAAGCCACATGGCGCAGGCTGTGGCTGAATGCATGCAGGTGAATCAGCAGGCAGAGGCTGTGGGTGAATGTGTGCCCGCTGGGGAGGACTGCAGATGGGTGCTCCCTGGTGAAAGCTCACCTGCAGTAGTCCTTCACCTGTTGGGCAGGGTCTGTTGGTAAAAGAGCCATGATGATGGCTGCAGGTAAGTTCCTCAGCTTAGCAGCTGAGGCTGTGCTGCAAGCAGGTGCAGCCAGGCACGGACCCTGTGATATAGCTACGGACTGGGGAGTACTCAGATCAGGCAGTCCCCATCGCATGGGTAAGATAGCTCTACTCCATCCAGGTATGTCAGCCTACAAAGGCTAAAGACAACTAGAGGAGTATGGCAGCTCTTGAAGGATGGGTACCCAAGGCCATGCTGCACCGCAACCATTCCTGTGCCAAACATCTGGGATCCATGCAGGCTGGAGTTCTTTCTCTGTTAATTCTCTGGGAAGTTCCTCCTGACAGCTTATATGTCTGTGGGGATCATGAGGTCCCCTGCAGCTAGTATTTCAGAGGTCCATGGCAAGAATGGGCTGCTCCATGCCTATTTACTCACCCCTTCCCCAGGAGCTGCTGAGGGCCAAGAATGGGTCCTGGGACTTGGCAGCCCCATGAAGGGTTTCCAGATTCCTCCTTTTTTAGCCCGGGATCTGTGTCCTCCCTCCATCCACTCTCAATGCCTTCTCTTTGATGATCTGTTTGGAGTGTGCCAGTCTACTTGATGGCTTGTTCTCTCCCAGTGGGAGAAGCTCTTCCTGGCTGTGCCTAGTTGGCCATCTTTGCTCCCAGTCCTAACTTTTTATTGTAGTGTCATGACTTTGTTTCTTGGGAGCATTTCAAGCATCACTAGTGGCACTTCATATGGGTCCCATGGTGTTATTCAAAGTTTATGGTATTGTACAAAACACGATGAAAAATACATGACAACCATGACAGATTATTTTTTACTGTGATATGATATGCAATTTACTGGAGAGACAAACTGCTCATGTAGTGATGATTAAATGTCACATGGCATTCTAAGCACGTACTCTCAACACTTGAGCTCACCGAAACAGTAATGGAAGGAAGCTATAAAATTATACAATAGTACAGTGTCTACTATGGTTAATTTTATATTGTGATTTAGTACTGCATCTTTACATTTGTTTACATTTCTCTAGACTGCTAATGGCTCCATGTACAGTCTGTGTGCATATGTTTTGATAAATTTTAACTTTTTATACTAGATTTATATATATTTATGGTAGCAAATCATAAAATAGACCAATACCTACATATATTTATGTATCGTGACATACTTTAAAAAAATTTGTTTTCAGTATTTCTAGTCCGTGCCATTTGCAATTTTTTCAAATTGTTACACATTTCAAAAAACGTTCCAATATACTTATTTTTAAGAATCTATATATATGCGGATATGTACATTTCAAACCTGTTTATTTGTTGTTCAGTGGTCAACTATACATGTTAAATGAAACAAATATGATTAGTAAACTATTTCAAATTTGAGTATATGACATTTTAAAAACACATTATTATTAACTAGTCATTTTTTCTACTGTGTCCTGATAAACACTGTTAACATACCTCTCTTCTCAGCACCGCCCCCATAATCACATAACTAGAGAAGGAAAATCAGGTGTGGGTCTAGATACAACTGAACATTTAATGCAAAATTATGTGCTGAGGTAATTAGATCAATTATTAAAGTTGGTGATTAACAAAAATATCTATAGCTCTGACTGTTTTTATCTATCAGTTCCTTTTTCTCTATAATTACCATCTTCTAGCCTATTCAAAGTCCTATAAAATTGGCTTTCGTGTTGTTTAATAACAATTATTCTTCCTTGAAAATCTACTTGTGAAGTTGGGGGCCGTGGCTTATGTCTGTAATTCCACCACTTTGGGAGGCTGAGGGAGACGGATCACCTAAGCTCAGAAATTCAAGACCAGCCTAGGCAACATGGTGAAACCCCATCTTTAGTAAAAGTACAAAATAATTAACTGATGTAGATAGAGTCTCACTCTGTCGCCAGACTGGAATGCAGTGGTGTGATCTCAGGTCACTGCATCCTCCTCCTCCCAGGTTCAAGATATTCTCCTGCCTCAGCCTCCTGAGTAACTGGGACTACGGGTGCATGCCACCATGCCCAGGTCATTTTTGTATTTTTAGTAGAGACGAGGTTTCACCATGTTGGCCAGGATGGTCTCGATCTCTTGACCTCATAATCCACCTGCCTCAGCCTCCCAAAGTTCTGGAATTACAGGCATCAGCCACCACGCCTGGCCTATGTATGGATTTTTTAAAAGTACTTACAAAGCAACAAAAGACTGGAAGCGTAAATGCCAAATGTTAAGGGTAACTAATTCTGGGAGGGACAGAATAAAGATAACTGTCACTTCATGTTTTTTTATATAGCTTTATTGAGATATAATTCAGATACCAAAAAATTCATTTATTTAAAATGTATCCTTTAGTGCTTTTCAGTACTCTCACAGAGTTGTGCAACCATCACCACTAATTCCATAACATTTTCGTCATTCCAAAAATAAACTTCATACCAGTTAGCATTCATTGTCCATTGATTCTCTCCTAGCCTCTAACAATTACTAAGTTACGTCTCTATGAATTTACCTATTTACAGACATTGTATATAAATGGAATCACACTAGTGTGGCCTTTTTTGCCTGACTTCTTTCATTTAAATTAATGTTTCATTTAACACGTTTCATCTATGTTGTAGCTTGAATCAGTATTTCATTACTTTTTCATATCTGAATAATATTTCATTGTTTAGCACATTTATTTACCTACAAATCCACTGAATTATTGCATACATTTTTCTATGAACATGTGCTTTCATTTCTCATGGGTACATAATTAAAAGTAGAATGACAGACCACATGAAGACTCTATATTGAATATTTTGAGGACCTGTCAATTTGTTTTCAAAAGGAGCTGAATTATTTTGCAATGTCACCAGTAGTGAAAGAGGACTTGAATTTCTCCTAATCCCTCACCAAACTTTTATTATTTGTCTTTTTTATCATGGCCATTCTAATGAGTGTGAAGTGGTATCTCCTTGTGGATTTGATTTGAATTTCCTTGATGGAAATGATGTTAAATGTCTTTTCATATGCTTACTGGTCTTTTCTATATCTACACTGGGAAAATGTCTATTCAGATCCTTTAACCATTTTTTAGCTGGGTTATTTGTTTGTTTATTGTCGAGTTGCAATAGTTCTTTTTTTATTTTGGATGCTAGACCCTCATCAGATACATGATTTGGAAACATTTTCTTCTAGTCTGTGAATTGACTTTTTCATTTCTAAATAGCATACTTTTAATGCACAAACATTTTGCATTGTTTGAAGTTCAATGTATTTGTTTATTCTTGTTGCTTGTGTTTCTTGTGTAATATCTGAGAAATAATTCTCAAATCTAGCATCATGACGATTTATCCCTGTGTTTTCTTATGAGTTGTAGAGCTTTAACTCTTGAATTGTGATCTTTGATTCATTTTGAGATGATTTTTATATAGTATCATGAAGGATCCAATGGCACTTTTTTCGACTGTGTATATATCCAGTTGTCTGAGCACCGTTTCTTGAAGAGACTATTGTTTTTTCACTGAATTCCCTTGGCAATCTTCTTGAAAACTAACTCATCAAAAATGTAGGGGCTTATTTTTGGATTCTAAATTCTATTCCATGGATCTGTAAGTCTTTTCTACGTTATTATCACAATACCTTGGTTATTGTAGATTTACAGTGAGTTTTGAGATTGGGAGATTTGAGACCTCCAGCTCTTTTACTTCTATTTTGGTCTTTCTGGGCTTCTTGCATTTTCATATGAACTTTAGTTAAGATCAGCTTACGAATATCTGCAAAAATGGTTCCTTTTCTGGCAGTCCTAGACCCTGGGTATACTCTGAGCTCTAATATTTCTATGTCTTTGATTTGTAATTCTAGCTCTAGGAGTGGAGGCTTTCTTCAATTGTTACTTGTTGGGTCCACCTGACCATCTCTTAGTTTCAACTCTCCAACTTTGTTAAAATCAGTTGCTGATATTAAATATTCTTTAATGAACTACTGAATTTTAGTTGTGTTTTCTGGGGTATATGATGAAATATATTAATAATAAAAAAAAACTAACCTTCACTACTGCAATGACTGAAGTGCCGGGAAGAGCTCGGTCGGGGAGACCCAAACCCAGGGGCGCTAGAGGAATTAAAGACACACACACAGAAATATAGAGGTGTGGAGTGGGAAATCAGGGGTCTCACAGCCTTCAGAGCTAAGAGCCTCGAACAGAGATTTATCCACGTATTTATTGACAACAAGCCAGTGATAAGCATTGTTTCTATAGATTATAGATTAACTAAAAGTATTCCTTACAGAAAACAAAGGGATGGGCCAAAATAAATGGATGAGTCTGGCTAGTTATCTTCCGCAGGAGCATGTCCTTAAAGCACAGATCGCTCATGCTATTGTTTGCAGTTCACCATATTTAATGCAATATGTGATTTAGTCTTCAACAAGTAAGTCCACTCTCAGTGAATGGCGTCTCTCTATCCAGTTTTGAAAACCAGAAATTTAGGAGTCATTCATAAATACTTCTGTCTTTCTTACTCCCTATGTCCGATATATCAGCAAACCTTGCTAATTTTACATAGAGAAAAAAGTCCATGAGTGACAAAATTGTGACTTATTTGGATCATCACTGTCTCTTTAGAACCTAGCACAATACCTGGCAAGGAGTAAGGACTCAATAATTATTTATTAAATAAGTAAATTAATGAACACGGGAAGTGTTAGCAATTTAACATGTTAATATTTTCATGGACATTAACTACTTTTAATATAACTTATGTTGTAAGAGTAAGTATCACAAATATATGTTAAACATTTTTGGCAGGTATTTTAGTTTCCTATGGCTGCTGTAATAAATTACCAAAAATGTAGCAACTGAAAACAACACAATTTTTTAATCTTACAGTTTTATAGTTTAGAAACCTAAAATGGTCCTCCCTGGACTGAAATGAAGGTTTCCACAAGGCCGTATTTCTTTCTGAAGATTCTCTGGAAGAATATTTTTTCTTGCCCTTTTCAGATTCTAGAGGCCACCCACAATCCTTGGGCTTGTCGTTGTCTTACTTCTGTCTTTACAGTCAGCAAGAGTTCTTCTTACATTCCATCACTCTGACCTCCTCTTCTGCGTCCCTTTTCCACATTTAAAGACCCTTGTGATTATACTGGGGTCACCTGAGTAATTCAGGAAAATCACTCTATTGTAAGGTCAGATGAATAACAACCTTAATTCTATCTGCTACCTTCATTCCCCTTTACTATGTAATATAATGTGTTAAAAAAAATCCCAGGAACTTGAATATCTTCGATGGGCCATTATTGTGCTTACCAAGTAAGCATATAGCATAGACAAATAATCACTGACTAGGCAACATCTATGAAATCAACAGTTGGTACATATTAATAACATTGCCATTTATTGAGAGTTTATTATGTCATATATACGGTGGCATTATAGTTGTATTATTTCAATGCTAAAAACAACCAGATGAAGTATGAGTCTAATAGCCTCAGTTTATGTATAAATAAACTGAGTATTACAGAAGTGAAGTAATAAGCACATTCATATGCTGTGAAGTTGTGTCAGGCTTCAAAGTGCAGGTATCTGCTTCTAAAACCTGCTTTTCAGGAAATTATTGTACTTCGTTGCCTATGAACCATAACATGTAGATTGGATTTTGTGGTTTCATTAATCCCATGATGCTCATGCAACTTTCAGACTTTCTCAGGTATGTTTTATCACTTTCTTTCTTTTTTTTTTTTTTTTAAGACAGAGCCTCACTCTGTCGCCCAGGCTGGAGTGCAGTGGTATGATCTCAGTTCACTGTAACCACTGCCTCCTGAGTTCAGGCAATTCTCGTGCCACAGACTCCCGAGTGGCTAGGATTACAGGCACCTGCCGCCTTGCCCGGCTAATATTTTTTGGGGGATTATTTTTTATTTCCATTTTTATTTTCTGTAGAGACACGGTTTCACCATGTTGGCCAAGCTGATCTCGAACTCATGACCACAAGTGATCCCAAAGTGCTGGGATTACAAGCGTGAGTCACTGTGACCCACCCTGTTATGTCATTTCCTAAAGATTCTTACAGTCCAGTTATAGTGTCAATATGCTGCTGGAGAGAAAAGTATAAGTGCCAGGTGTTGTGGGATATACCAGGGATCACGTCTGTAATCCCAGCACTTTGGGAGGCCGAGGCTGGTGGATGTGGCCAGGAGTTCGAGACCAGCCTGGCCAACATGATGAAACCCCATCTCTACTAAAAATACAAAAGTTAGCCGGATGTAGTGGCACACACCGTAATCCCAGCTACTCTGTAGGCTGAGGGATGATGCAGGAGAATCACCTGAACCTGGGAGGCAGAGGTTTCAGTGAGCCGAGAGAGCATCACTGCACTCCAGCCTGAGCGACAGAGTAAAATGCTGTCTCCAAAATAAATAAATAAATAAATAAATAAATGTATAAGTATAAAACAATGATAGCAAGGTTAGTCTACAATATTTAGGTATACATGAGAAAGAATCCATGTAAAATGACAGAACTTAATATTTTCACAGTAACAAGTTTTTGTACTCTAGTATCTTATTTTTCTTATCCTTTTTGTACTCTAGTATCAATAATTTTAATAACAAAAACAGTGTTAATAATAATTGTTACTGAATAGTCAGTTTCTTAAAAGATGAAAAAAACAAACACTATGCTAATTTAGTCTGAAATCAATTTTCTGTGAAACTTCCAGTCTACATCAATATTGACCCTCAAATAGTGAAAACTAAGTTCAACTAAAAAAAATGTGCTATATACTACAATATATAAAGCACTCTATCTGGATGTTTTAAGTAATATAAAAATAATGGATTTTATGTGATGCATTTCTTACATTACACAAGCAACAATGGGCCATAGGGGTTAACATCATCCAACAATATAAACCGAAGTAGACCAAAAATGCTCTAAGAGAAACTTACTTGAGATGTTGCAGTAGTCATAGTTGATACCACTCAGAACTATTAATCTAAACCGATCATAGTAATAAAATCTTCATTATTTTGCCAGTAATGAGTTTAGAAATCGGCATGTGGCCCAGAACTTATCAATGTGATATGCGAACCCTGTGGAGTTCCTTCTCAGGAAGGTCAGCATGATGCTACAAAAAGACATACTTTTCTTCTTTTGGACCTCACCATGTCAGAAGTTGACACCTTGAGCTATTTCAATCCTACTGTTAGAAGCCTGAGGGTAAATTCAGTATATGAAAAAACTACAGATTGCAAAGAATCACAGACAAATGCAGCCAGAGCCTTGAGGCCACCCTGACTCCCTACTTTTGTAACTTAGTAAATTTCATTGTTATTTAAGACATTCTAAACTGGGTTGCTGTTTTAGACACCAAAAGCACCATAAATGATACAAAGTAAAAGTAAGTAAAAGATTAGATAATAGAATATAGGAGACTTAAAGGATCAATTCCCCCCAAAATTTACAGTCTGAAGAAGTCTAAATGTATTTGCAGATGAAGTTGAAGGATTGAAATGAAGAAAACAAAGATAAAATAGTATAAAAGACAGAAGCAAAACTAGATAAGGTCATGAAAGAGACAATCTTCTTAATTTTGCCCTCTTTTATCCCCACTTTCAGAAGTACCTGAAAGTAACAATTCTGAGGATCAGGAGAACAATTAGCGCAATATAAAGTCCATTAGGACAGAGAGATTTTCTTCTTTAAATTAACATGCACATTCCTAGAACATAGGTGCCTGAAACATAATTAGCCAATCAACACTTACTTGCTAAGTTAAAGAAATGATGTCCAAAGACTGGGTGGTGACAGTGATCAAAGCTGAAAATGTTAATTCTTACCTCTGTTGTCTAAATCAAAAATGAGAAGACATAATTTGATTTTATAAATTCCTGTTAACTGGCTATGTTATAAAACATCTTTCTGTTGGAAGTACAACTCTGTAACAGAGTAATTGCTAGATTTTATTCATTCATACAATTTCTGTTAAAAAAATCACAAAGAAGCTATTAATTAAAAATAATAAAGTAATGGAACCAATGTCCAAAACATGTAATGTTTTGATTTAAAACTTCTATTTTATGTGTGTTTTAAAAATTAAAACAAAAGAAACTATTAAAATTTGAATGACGATATTGAGAAAGACAAGAGGTTTACATGTGTAATGTATTATCAAATACTGCTCTTTAATTTCGGACTGTTTATAAGAGGAAAATAAGGTATAAATAGTACAAAATGTTAGGAGGCAAAATAACAAAGATGGTTAACATGGGACTTAATATATGTTATGTCTGAACAGCATAATTAAAAGAGCTAAATTTTTATATCCAAGTTCCAGTAATGTTACTGATCCATAGCTAAAAAATTCCAAGGGTTAATTTAATTTATATTTTGAAAAGTTAGGCATTGTTGGCCATAGACCATATTAAGTGCATTACAAATTTTTATGAAATGCATTTTTTTTTTTTTTTTTTGGTCACTGTAGTATAATAGTGGCAGTTGAGTGGGAAGAAATAGATTCCTTCTTTTTTTTCCGGTGCTGCTTTGTAAATTTTTAACTCAAGATGTCCCTCTGCTGGAGTACTGGATTATTGATATGTAAACTAATTCTTTGCACAGGGCATGCTCAGATTTTGAGAATGAATTATCTAAAATGTGTCTGCTGCTTTGTGATAAACTAACCGTGCCGTGTTACTCTTGAAGTGTGCTAATTAAAATATACTATTAACATTTCTATAAATACTAACAGAATTTCTATTAAAAACTCTTTCCCACACCAGTCCATTTTCCAAGTGCAAATCCAAGTTCCATCCCTGCTCTCCTCACTCTCAACAATACTTTCTCTTTTACATATAACCTGATTGATATAATCTTCCTAATCTAATAATTTTCTTCATACCAATTCATACAGTATTTTGCCTTTAGCGTTTGACTTATTTTACTTAGCATAATATTTTCAAAAGTCATCCGTGTTGTAATATGCATCAGAATTTTGTTTCATTTTAAGGCTAAAGGATAGTTCATTAGATGTATATAGCACCTACTGATAATTCATTCATACATATATAGACACATGGGTTACTTTCACTTTTTGACAATTGCAAAAAAAAAAAAAAAAAGCTTCTTTGTTCATTTTATCATAACTCTCTTCTCTGTTCTATTCCTATATTCTAAATTCCAAAGTCATTTCATTCATTTTTGTTTTCTCATCCCTTTAGGGATATTTCCACATTCATGATTTTTTCTTTCTACTGTATCAGCTGTTATGGTGGTAAAATACCCATAACATAAAATTTACCATTTTTAAGCATACAGTTCAGTGGAATTAAGAATATTCATGTTCTTGTGCAACTATCACTACTATTCATCTCCAGACCTTTTCATCCTTCAAACCTGAAACCCTGTACCCACTAAACAATGATTCCCAATGCTCCCCTCCCCCAAGACCCTATAACACACTATTTTGGTTTCTGTCTCTAAGAGTTTGATTACTCTAGGTATCTCATGTAAGTGAGATCATATAATGTTTTCCCTTTTATGTCTGACTTATTTTACTTAGCATAATATTTTTAAAAGTCATCCATGTTGTAATAT
This sequence comes from Papio anubis, assembly GCF_008728515.1. Lineage (NCBI taxonomy): Eukaryota > Metazoa > Chordata > Mammalia > Primates > Cercopithecidae > Papio > Papio anubis. The sequence goes on from NC_044996.1 coordinate 65,379,582, forward strand.
GCATTAGAATTTTATTTCATTTTAAGGATAAAGAATAGTTCATTAGATGTATATATCACATATTGATAATTCATTCATCCACATATAGATGCGTGAGTTATTTCCACTTTTTGGCAATTGCAAATAATAATGCTGTGAACATTGATGTACAAATATCTGTTCCAGTCCCTCCTTTCAATTCTTTTGGATACATACCTAGAAGTGAAATTTCTGGATATATAGTAGTTCTATATTGAATTTTTTCAGTAACCACTAGAGGTCTTCAACAGCTGCTACATCATTTTACATTCTCATCAGCAGTGTACTAGGGTCTCAATTTCTATACATCCTTAACAACTTTTTTTTTAGTTTAGTTTTATTTTGTATTGATAATAGCCATTATAATGGGTATAAAGTAATATGTTATTTTCATTTAATTTTCTTAATGACTAATGATGTTAATAATTTTTGTATATATTGAATACTTGCATATTTCTTTGGGGAATTGTCTAAGTCTTTTGTCCACTATTCAATTGAATTGTATTCTTTTTCATTGTTGAGTTTTAGGAGCTCTTTATATATTCTAGAAACCAATCCTTTATCAAATACATGACTTGCAAATATTTTCTTTCATTTTATGAGTTGGTTTTTCACTTGTTTGATAGTGTTTCACTATTTGATAGTGTTTCACTTTTTTGATAGCACAAATAAGTTTTTAATTTTGATGAAGTCCAAAAAATTTATATATATTTTGTTGATGCCTGTGTTTTTGGCATCATATCTAAAATAATCACTGTCAAATCTAATGTCATAAAGATTTGTCCCATATTTTCTGATAGGTTTCATATGTTTTATAGTTTTAACTCATATTATTTTTAATTGGCAAATTAAAAATGCATATTTTTTAAAAGACAACATAATATTTTGAAATACGTACACACTCTGGAATGGCTCAGTTGAGTCATATGAATTGAACATAAACATTACCTCACATACCACATTTTTGTGGTGAGAACACCTACAATCTACTCTCAGAGATTTTCAGAATAAAACATATAGCTATTAACTACAGTCACCATGTTGTACAATAGATCTCTTGAAATTATTTCTCTTATATAACTGATGTTTTGTGTTATTTGACCAATGTCTCCCTGATCCCTTGTACCTCATTCTTCAATAAACACCATTCCATTCTCTACTTCTGTGGCTTCAATGTTTTATTTGTTGTTGTTGTTTATAAATTCTACATACAGGTGAGATTCTTCAGTACTTGTCTTTTTGTGTCAGGCTTCTTTCTCGTCATATAATATCCTAAGGGTTCATTCATGTCATGAATGATGACATTTGCTTTTTTTCTAAGACTGAATAATATTCTGTTTTGAATACACGCCCCATATTTTCTTTATTCATTCGTCTGTTGGTGGACACAGGTTGATTCCATACCTTGAGTACTGCAAATAATGTTGAAATGAACTTGGGAGTGCAGATATTTTTTTCCATATACTGATATCCTTTCCTTTGAATATGTACCCAGAAGTGGGATTGCTGGATCATATGGTAGTTCTATTTTGTATTTATTTAATTTTTTTTGAGAAAGCTCCATACTGTTTTCGATAATGACTATACCAATTTACATTCCTACTGACAGTCTACAAGAGTTCCCTTTTCTCCACATTCTTCCTAACCCTTGTTACCTTTGTCTTTCTGAGACTATCCATTTCAATAGTATGAGGCAATATTCCATTGTGTCTGATTTTTGTTTCCCTGATAATTAATGAAGTTGAGCAACTTGTCATATACCTGCTGTCCATTGCATGTTTTCTCTTGAGAAATGTCTTTTTAGGTTGTTTACTCATTTTAAAACCTGAATTATTGGTTTTCTTGAGTTGTTTCTATTTATATTTTAGATGTTAACCCCTTATCAGATACATGATTTGCAAATATTTACTTACATTGAGTAAGTTGACTCTTCACTCCATCAGTTTTTTTATTTTGCTGTGCAGAAGCATTTTCGTTTGATCAAATCACATTTGTCTATCTGTACTTTTCCAGCCTGTGTCTTGGGGGTCATATCTAATATCTTTGCCAAGTCTAATATCATGAAGCTTTTCCCCTGTGTTTTCTCATAGTAGTTTTGCAATCTCCTAACTTATGTTTAAGTCTTAATCCAGTTGGAGTTTATTTTTGTTTATTGTGTGAAATAGGAAATCAGAAGTACACATGTGAGATCCTTACAATTCTTTGACAGAGAGCTGGACTGCATATTCACAGGGTACAGTCCATAAATCCTTAACAAAGAATGGCTGCTATAGAGTTGGGAGTGAAACAGAGGAACTACAGGTTGCATAATTCTGAAAGAAATTAGGGTTCCAGGCTAGGCTTACTGGAAAAACCTTATTAATACCCCTTGATACTCAGCTGAAACATCAGGAAAGCTAAGCCTTAAGCTAATAAGCATGAGAACTTCCCTCTAGAATATAGGTAAGCAAATGTTATTGCCATATAAGGCTGGTTTACTCATTCTCTAGGGCTGCCATAACAGAATCCCCTAGACTTGGTGACTTAACAGAAATTTAATTCCTCACACTTCTGAAAGCAAGAAGTCCAATAATCCACTGTTCAAGGAATAGCAGGTTTGGTTTCTCCTAAGTTCTTTTTACTTGACTTTCAGACGACCACTTTCTAAGGGTACTCACATGGTTTTTCTTCTGTGTGTATGCATCCTGGTGCCTCTCCGTGTGTCTAAATTTTCTCTGTTATAAGGACAGCGGTTATTTTGGGTTAAAGCCTACCCAATTATCCTCATTTTAACATAATCACCAATTTAAAGACTAGATTTGCAAATGCAGTCATATTCTAAGGCACCGAAAATTGTGGCTTCAACATATGAATTGAGAGCAAGAAACACTTTTCATCCTTTAACAGCCAGATAGTAACTATTTTAGGTTTGCAGGCCATAATTGCTCTGTTGTGACTAGTAAACTCTGCCATTAAAGCAGGAAAGGATCTTTAGACAACACATAAACAAATGTATATGTTTGTGTTTTAAACTCTAGATTAAGTAACAAAATAGTAATAATAAAATAATAATAAAAGAGGGGTATCTTAAAGGCTATTGGGGTGATGAAATGTAATTTAAAAAGTATTCTATCATAGTGTTTCTGTACACCAATAATGAACTAGCTGAGAAAGAAGTCAAGAAGGCAATCATATTTACAATAGCTACAAAAAATTAAAACACTTAGAATGCATTTAATCAACAAGCTGAAAGACCTCTACAAGGAAAACTGCCCAAAACTGATGAATACGATTATTAATTAATCTTATTACTAATAAGCTGTTTGTGAAGAGTACACAAATAAGTAGAAAGACATCCCATGCTCATGAACCAGAAGAATTAATATTGTTAAAATAACGATACTGTTAAAAGCTATCTACAGATTCAATGCATTCCCTATCAAAATACCAATGTCATTTTTCACAGAAATAGAAAAAAGCAATCCTAAAATTCATAGAGCACCAAAAACAAAAACAAAAACAAAAAACAAGCAAAAAAAAGTACAAACAGCCAAAGCAATTCTGAGCAAAAAGAACAAAGCTAGAAGCATCACTATCAGACTTCAAAATATACTACAGACACAAAAACCTCATGGTATTGGCATAAAAACAGACACGTAGACCAAAAAAAGAGAGAAAAAAAAAAGCCAGAAAGAAATCCACATTTTTACAGCCAACTGAGTTTGACAAAGGCACCAAGAACATACACTGGGGAAACAGCAACCTCTTCAATAAATGGTGCTTGAAAAAAACAGCTTAAGATTGATTAAAGATTTAAATATAAGACCCAAAATACCCAAAAATATAAAACTACTGGAAGAAAACATAGGAGAAACATTTTGTCTCAGAAAAAGTTTTATGGCTAAAACCTTAAAAGCACAGGCAACAAAACCAAAATGAGATAAATGGGACTATATTAAAATGAAAACCTGCACAGCAAAGGAAACAATGGAGTGAAGAAACAACCTTAGAATGGGAGAAAATATTTAAAAACTATTCATCCAACAAGGGACTAATATCTAGAATATGCAAGTAACTCAAACAACAGTAACAACAACAACAACAACAACAACATGAAATAATCCCATTAAAAAGTGGACAAAAGACACAAATGGACATTTCTCAAAAGAATACGTACAAATGGCTAAAAGGTATATGAAAAAAATACTCAACATCACTACCAATCAGGGAAACGCAAGTCAAAACCATAATGAGTTATTATCTCACCACAGAATGATTATTATTTAAACGACAAAAAGTAACAGGTGCTGGTGATGATGCAGTGCAAGGGGAACTCTTGTATAGTGTGCATTGGAATGTAAATTAGTACTGCCACAATGGAAAACAGTATGGACACTTATTTAAAACTAAAATATAACTACCATATAATCTAGCAATCCTATTACTAGGTATTCATTCAAAGAAAAATGAATCAGTATATATCAAAGGGATTCCTGCATTCTCACATTTATTGCAGCACTATTCACCATAAGAAAGATATGGAATCAATCTATGTTTCCAATAGTGGATGAATGGATAAAGAAAATGTGGCATATATACACAATGGAATGCTATTCAGCCCTAAAGGAAAGAATAAAATAATCTTACCTGCAGCAACATGGATGGTCCTGAAGGTCACTGACGAGTGAAATAAGCTAAGCATGGAAAGACAAATATGTTCTCACTTACGTGTGGGAGTTAAAAAACATTGATCTCATGAACATAGTGAATAGAATGATAGACACTGGAGGTTGGAATAGGTATGTAGGTGGAAGGGGGATGAAGATAAGTTGGTGATGGGCACAAACATATAGTTAGATAGAACAAGGAAGTTCTATTTTTCAATAGCAGAGTAGGACAACTACAGTTAAAAGCAATTTATTGTATATTTAAAAGTAGCTAGAACAGAAGACTAGAAATGTTCCAAACACATAGAAATGATAATTACTTCAGATGCTGACCACCCCAAATACCCTGAGGTAATCATTACACAGCCCATGAATGTAAAAAAAAAAAATCATACATACCCCATAAATATGTACAAATACTATATATCAATAAAAAACAAAACAAATTCAGTTAACTTAAAAGAGAGCAGAAAAGAAGAAGGTAGATACAAAAGATACATTGCATTCCACAAATACATATAGAATTATGGTAGAATTAAACCCAACTGTATCCAAAATTACATTAAATATAACTAAACAATCCAGAAAACATAGAAATTAGAGACATATTTTTTGCTAATATTAAGTGGCACACTCAATATAAACATAGAGATAGGTTCTTAAAGAAACAACTACACAAATGTTAAGTAAAAGAAAGCGAGTGTGACTATGATAATGCTCGATAAAGTGAATACTACAGAGATAGAGCTATTTTAGATTGATAAAAAAATTAATTCAAAAGGAAAACAACAATATTAAATGTATATAGATCTAATAGCACAGATTCAAAATACATGAAAACAGCAATCAGAATTAAAGGGTAAATAAATCAGTAATTATTTTGGAGAATTTGATGACTCTCACGGAGCGGAGCAAATACTGTAGATAAACTAACCCTAAGAATATAGAAGATCTAAGAAACGCTGTCAACCCCCTTGACCTAAATGATATTTTCAAAAGACTACACCTCAGAATAACAGAATACACATTCTTTTCATATACACGTGGAACATTCATCAAGATAGACCATGCACTAGACCACAAAACCAATCTTAATACATTTTAAAAGATTGAAATATTTCTGACCACAGGAGAAATAACATAAACATTAACAATATGATATCTAAGATACACTCCAAATATTTGGAATTAAAAAACACACTTTTAATAATCCATGGGCTAAAAAAACACCAGAAAAATTAGAAAATATTTTAAGCTGTGGAATAATGCTACTATGATTTATCAAAATATATGGGATTCAGTTAAAAGCACTGCTAGCAGAAAATTTATTTCATTAACTGCTTATATTAGAAAAGTTGTCAAATCAACAATCTAAATTTCCTCTCAACAAACCTAGAATAGAAATAACAAATTAAACCCAAATTAAATGTAAAAAAGATAAGTATAAGAATCAAAATCAACGAAATAGTGATTGTTTAACAATAAAAAAAATCAATGGTACCGAAAGTGGATTCCTTGGAAAAATGAAAAGATTGATATACTCCTAGTAAGAATGAAGAAGAAAAAGGGAAGAAAACACAAATTATTCTTATTCAGAATGAAAGAGAACATATAATTACAGATTCTGAATATATTAAAATGAAAATATGGAAATATTATAAAAATATTTCTTCCAATAAGATTAAAACCTTAAATGACATAGACAAAATTTTTGAACAACACAACAAAGATGGAAAGAGAGGAAATGAAAAATCTGAGTCAATTATCAAAAATCTTCCATATGTGGAAGTTATATGTATAATATGTAGTTATATGTATAATAAACAATAACTGTTTATTATATGTAGTTATATGTATAATATAACTGTAGTTATATGTATAATAAATAATAACTGTAGAAATGAAAAGCATAGGCTAGTGATAGGAACAAAATGTAAGGCAATGAAGGTTATATGTCCTTAGCACTGGGGAAACACAAAGAAAATCCATTTGTTCAGGGCAAAAAATTGCAACTTTTCTTGACTTATGTTTAAATATCTTACACTAGATCATTAATATTTATGTTTTATTTAAATTTCCTTAGGACTTACGTCGTTAACACTATACATGCATTACACACTCTTTATACAAGAAATTTTAGTAAAATAAGCCTGAGCAATGCTGTCCATTTTCTATTTCATCTTTCAAATTTGGATATGTTTTATGTCAAAATGATAATGAAATAAAACTTGGATTTATTAACTTAAACTCAGCCAGACATATCATTGATGCTTTGTGAGTTTTTTACGAAGAAAAACAAAAGCAGCTGTTCTCATCATTTTCTCTGAAAATTTTCCTTTTTTGTTTTTCTTTCCAACTTTTATTGTAGGTTCAAGGGGTATTCATGCAGGTTTGATACATGGGTAAATTGAGTGTTTTGCTGGGATTTGGTGTACATATAATTTTGTCACCCAGATAATCAGCATAACACCCAATAGGTATGTTTTCAATCCTCATCTTCCTCCTACCCACCACCCTGAAGTAGGCCCCAGTGTCTGTTGTTCCCTTCTTTGTGTTCATGTGTACTGAATGTATAGCTCCCACTTACAAGTGAGAACACGCAGTATTTGGTTTTCTGTTTCTACATTAATTCACTTGGGGTAATGGCCTCTGGCTCCATGCATGTTACTAGAAAGGACATGATTTCTTGCTTTTTATGGCTGCATAATAGTTCATTATATATATATTATATTTTTATTATCCAGTCTACCACTAATAAGAATGTAGGTTGATTCCATGTATTTGATATTGTAACTAGTGTCGCAATGAGCATATGTATACGTGTGTCATTATGGTAAAATGATTTATATTCCTTTGGGTATATGTGCGATCATGGAATTGCTGAGTTGACTGACAGTTCTATTTTAAGTACTTTGAGAAATCTCCAGACTGCTTGCTCTCCACAGTGGCTGAACTAATATACATTCCCACCAGCTATATATGAACATTCCCTTTCCTCTGCAACCAAATAGCTTCTGTTATTTTTTGACTTTCTAATAATAGCCATTCTAACATTTGAGATGGTATGTCATTGTGGTTTTGATTTGCTTTTCTCTAATGATTAGAAATGTTGGGCATTTTCTCATGTTTTTTGGTCATGTGTAAGTCTTCTTTCAAGAAGTGTCTGTTCATCAACTTTGCCCATTTTTAATAATTTTGTTTGTTTTTAGAAACACACTTTTAATAATCCATGGGTTAAGGAAAATCATGTCAATTTGTTTAAGTTACTTACAGATTCTGGATATTAGACCTCTGTTGGATGTATAATTTGCAACTGTTTTCTCACATTTTGTAGGTTGTTCATTTAGTCTATTGATGGTTTCTTTTGCTGCAGAGAAGGTCTTTAGTTTAATTAGGTTCCATTTGTCTATATTTATTTTTGTTGCAATTGTTTTTAGAGTTTTCATTATGAAGTCTTTGCCAGTGCTGAGGTCCAGAATCAGGACTTTTTCTAGAGTTTTATAGTTTCAGGTTTTAAATGTAAGTATTTAACCCATCATTGGTTAACTTTTTTATATGGTTAAAGAAAGGCATTCAGTTTCAATCTTTTGCATATGGTATCCCAGTACTATTTATTACATAAGGAGTTTTCCCCATTGCTTTTGTTTTTGTCATTTTTTTTGAATATCAGATGGCTATGTTGTGTAGCATTATTTCTGGACTCTGTAATCTGTTCCACTGGTCAATGTTTCTGCTTTTGCACCAGTACCATGCTGTTTTAGATACTGTAGCCTTGCGGTATAGTTTGATGTTAGGTAGTGTGATGCTTCCAGATTTGCTCTTTTTGCTTAGGAGTTCCTTGGCTATTCAGGCTCTTTTTTAGGCCCCAGTGAATTTTAGAATAGTTTATTTTTTTTCTGTGAAAAATGATGTTGGCAGTTTGATAGGAATAACATTGGATATGTAAATTGATTTTGGCAGTATTGTCATTTTAACAATATTGATTTTTCTGATCTGTGAGGATGAAATATTTCTCTATTTGTTTGTGTCGTCTCAGATTTATGGAATAAGAATAGCAATCCTTGCTCTTTTTGCTTTTAATTTGCTTGCTTGATCTTTCTCCGTCCCTTTACTTTGAGGATATCAATGTCCCTGCGTGTTAAATGAATCTGTTGAAAACAGCATAACATTGGGCTCTACTTCTTTATCCAGTTTCCCACTCTGTGACTTTTAAGTGGTACATTTAGCCCATTAATGTTCAAGATCAATACTGATATATGCAGATTTGATTCTGTCATCATGTTGTTAGCTGATTTTTTATGTAAACTTGATAGTGTAGTTGCTTTATAGTGTCAATGATCTATGTTCTTACGTGTGTTTTTTGTGTTGGCTGGTAACAATGTTTCATTAAAGATCTTTTCTAAGGCAGGTCTGGAGGTAACAGATTTCATTAGCATTTGCTTTCTTAAAAGGATTTTCTTTCTTCGTCATTTACAAGCTTAGTGTGGCTAGGCATACAATTCTTAATTGGAATTTATTTTCTTGAAGCATGCAGTATGTAGGCCTTAAATCTCTTCTGGCTTGTATAATTTCTGCTTAAATGTCTGCTGTTAGCCTGATGACATTCCCTTTGTAGGTAACCTTCCCCATCTCCTTAGCTACCTCTAATATTTTTTCTTTCACATTGTCTTTGGAGAATCTGATGACCATGTGTCTTGAGGATGCTTATCTTGTATAGTATCTCACAGGAGATAATGATAATTTTTAAATTCTTTTTTCTTTACTTTTTTCTGAATGATGTAATTCATAGAGCCAGTCTTTGATCTCTGAGATTTTTTCCTCAGCTTGGTCTACTCTGCTGTTAATATTTTTGATTGTGTTATAAATTTGTGCTAGTGAGTTTTCTAGTTATATTATGTCTGTGGGTTTGGTTCTTTCTTAAAATGACTATTTTATCTTTCATCTCTTGAGTCATTTTACTGGATTCCTTAGATTCCTTGGAATGGGCTTTAACTTTATTCTGAATCCCAGTAGTCTTGATTGCCATCCATGTTCTAAATTCTATGTGTCCTTTCTGTCATTTCATTCCAGTTAAAAAACATTACTGGGGAGCTAGGATGGTTGTTTGCAGGTAAGAAGACACTCTATCTTTTAGAGTTGTCAGAATTATTTCACTGGCTCCTTTTTATCTGTGTGGACTGATGTTCCTTTAACTGTGGTATAATTTGATTATAGTCACTTGGCTTCATCTCTGGATATTTGCAGAGGCCAAGGCTTTGTGCAAGGTCTTTATTTGTGGCTGAATTCTTCTCATTGGTTTAACTGGTGGGCATATTAGTAAAGCATATTTGTTTTTGAAATTTGAACTGTAATCCAGTACATGGTGCTTAAGCATAATTGTTGGTAAATAGGCTCTTACTTTGCTACACAGCTGCTCTGTATTTCCTGGCATTTGCAGCTATGCTCCCACTCAGTGCTCTGAAAGTGTGGGCTCCTCAGTCCCTCAAATACTGGCTGCAGATCTCAGTTTCACACTTCCAGGTTGCACACTACAACCCTGGGTGAGTTTAGGCTTCAAGTTCTTTTCCCAGCTTGGAGGCAACAGGGGAATAGACCTTGGCAATGGCAATGGCAGTGGGCCATTTACTTATCTCTTGTGATTCCAGTCCAGAAGGACAGAGAACTACTGCTAATCAGAAAAATCAGGTGGAGTTGGGGCAACTGTGTTTCAGGCCCAAGCCTGGGAGCCCTTCCTGGTGAAGACCAGGGAGTGTTGGAGGTAGGAAAATGGGGAAGACAATTTGGCCTCCTTTTGCAGGGCAGCTGTGGCATGCTGGAAGTTCAAGTAAAGCACTCAGGTTCTTTTTTCCTTCCCCAGCCTGGTGGCAAAGAGGGCAGATACCACTGTAGCAGCAGAGGCAGAAGGGCTGTAAGTTGTCTCTAGGAACTCTAGGCCTGAGACACGGAGTCACTGAAAATGAGAATGTTCAACCAGGGCTGGGCTGACTGCATAGTGGGCCCAAGATGGGCGTACTTGCCTGCTGAAGAACAGGGGATTGGTGGCTTACAGGGATGACAGGCTGGATTCCTCTCTATTTGGCAGCTCAGGCACACTGGAGGTGCCGGAACAGCAATCGGTGTCTGTTTTCCCCCAGCACAGGGGCAGCAAGGGAGGTACTGCTACATTGGCAATGGCAAAGATGCTGTCAGTTTCCTCTTGGAACTCCCACCCAGAAAGACATAGAACTGCTGCCAATGGGAATGTTCAGCCATGGGTGGGGCAGTTGCATTGTGTTTCCAAGCTGGGAGCCCTGCCTTGTAAAGAGCAGCAAGTCTGGGACTCACAGGGTAGAGAGACTGGGCTCCTCTCTGTGTGGTGGCTGCAGCATGCCGTAGGTGCCAAGAAAGTCATTAGGGTCTTTGTTCTTTTTCCAACCCAAAGGCAGCAAGCGCAGTACCACTGCAATGTCAAAGGCAGAGAGTTTTGGGGTTGTCTTTGGGGTTTTCTCCATAGAGAAATACAGAGCCACCACCAACTGAGGTGATCAGGCAGTGGTAGAGTGGCAGTGTTGTGTGCTCAGGTTGGGAGACGTGGCCCGTTGAGGAGTAGCAGGGGCAGTGACCCACCTGGAGAAGAGTCTTAAATGGAGACCTGTGAGTAGCCTGAGTGCTCAAGCAAAGGTGAGGTGGCTGTGCTGGGGTTCCAGGCCAGTGGGTTTTGGCTGGTGAGATGCAGCAGAGGCAAAGCCTCCAATCTTTGTGCTCCTCAGCACTCTGCATGTGGCCACTACCCTGTGAGCAGGTAAGAGAGCCTGACTTCCTTGATGGCAGGGCTATGGCAGCTGGCACCAGGGTTTTCAGAGATCCAGGGCCCTCTGGGCTCCAAGTGGGTCTGAGTGGTGGCTCTGCTCAGGCTCCACATGGCACTGCATGTCAGTCTGGAGGCTCCATGGGGGGCGAGTCAGGGGAATCTCCTGTGCCCAGGACTGCAAAGGTCCATAGGTCTATGGCAGAAGTGTAGGTCCCTGAGAGCTCTCACTCACTCACCATTTCCCCATATTGGAGAGCTTCCCTTGGCTCTGCACTAATCCAAGGTGGACAGCTCACCTGTGTTGCTCCTCTCTGCTCTCCATGAGTCATGTTGCTTCCTTGATGAATCCCAATGTATCCTCCTGGATGACCCAGATGAAGAGCTAGTGTTTACTTGCCACTCTTTCTCCTCTCTGTGAGAGTGGTGCACACTAGCTGCTTCTCCTCAGCTATCTTGGCACCTCTGCTGTTTTTACTTTTAATTCAGTACAAAGCGTTGGAGTCAGTAATGCAAGGACACTATGGAGGATCTTTGTTTAATATTAATAAAGAGCATTTCAAAGAGATATAAAAATATATAAAACACGTGAAAGTAAATAGTTAACAAAATGTAAACAGTCACTCTCACTTGATAAAAAATATAAAAATATTTAAAAGAAGGAATTATATTGCCAGATTTTGGGGGTCATGGTGTTCTTTAACACACACACCCACATATGTATGCACACATTTTATATATATATATATATATGTAAAGTGTTAAAGTAAACAAGCTAAGAAGACAAGCTAAAGCTGAAAGGCTGAGACAATTAATATAAGACAACTTAATAAACTGAAATTCCAAACACTGGACTTCTATTATACACTGTATTAGGATTATCCAGAGAAACGGAACTAATAGGTTTATCTATTTATCTATCTATTATCTCTATCTATCATCTATGTATCTATGTATCTATCTATCTATCTATCTATCTATCTATCTATCTATCTATCTATCTGTCTAATCTACCGTGTGTGTGTGTGTGTGTGTGTGTACGATATTTGTTATAGGCATTAGACATTCTCTCATATGATTTTGGAGACCAAGATATTCCACAATCTGCTGTTTGCAAACTGGAGAACTAGAAAACACAGTGGTTTAATGTAATCCCAATCTAAAAGCTTGAGAACCAGGAGAGCCAATAGTGCAAGTCTCAGCCCAATTGCAAAGGGTTTTTTTGTTGTATTTAGTTCCTTCACATATTGGATAACACCCACCTACATAGGTGAAGGTGATCTTCTTTACTGAGTCTACCAATTCATAAGTTTGTCTCTTAAATAAATACCCTTACACAAATACCCAGAAATAATGTTTTACCAGTTATCTGTACATCCCTTAGCCCTGTCAAGTTGACAAATATAATTAACCACTACACGTAGGCATCGAGATATTGTAGGCTTTCATTAATCACACTTCTACTCCAGCTTTCTATAATCTGGTAAAGGGGACAGTCACATTTTGAATATGACCTGTGACCCCATTACTGTTTTTAAAATCAAAGACCAATGCTTTTCAGATCTTGCTTATTGACCTATCCAACAGATTCAACTATTTTGATTTTTTGATACTTTTCTCATTTGCTTTTAAATTTTCCAATGACACAGTTCCCCCTGTGTCTTCTATTATTACAGTCTTCTCCTTCTTAATTGTTATTATAAGTTGTTTTAAAAGGTCAATTGGGTTTTGGACTAAAGGATTGAAATTTAAAAAGGCAATAGTAGCTCCAATTATCAAAATATTTAGACAGACATCCTCAAGGACTCATCCAGCGAAGAAATCATATCCCTTTTTTCCCCCAAAAAAGGTCAAATATAAAAGAAAGAGGATACACCTACTTAAGACATAAAGGATTTGCCAAAGTTTCAGTTTTTTGAACATCTAATAAACTCACTTTTTTTTCTCCTAAAAACCTATTCAGATAACCTATACCCTAAATAATTTCTTTCTGTGTACATACAGCAATATATACCCACCTCCTTCAGTTTTTAAATACTTAAGGAATTATTGCAAATATGAATCACTCTACTTAACAAGACAGAAATCAGAAAAACATTACTATTCTGAGATTATACACTATTACAAATGTGTGATATTTCTATACTTTTCTATTTTACTGAGTAAGAATTTAAGTTAGAGGACATAAATATGTTGAAAATATTTTTAAATATCCAGGGAATAATAATGTTTATATGATAAAAGAGCCGTTTTGAGTTTTTTAGAAAAATCTCACTTTCACTAAAAAAAGAGAGAAAGTAGGAATTCTATATAGAATTCATAATATGACTATGGATAGAGAGGAAATATGAAATTTAAAAAGTAGGAATTATTTATAGAAATACGTATGTATAAATATATAAATATATACATATGTATACATATTTGTTTTTAGAATAGTTTTAAATAATGCAGAAACAAAATATTTACAGAAAAAATATGATAGACCATCTTTGCCAACAATATTTTTCTGGCACACTAGCATAAAATACATGTTTTGAATTCCTTCTCCAGTATGGAAATTAATGACAAGGGACCATTCATATGCTCTCTATACATTATTCAAAAGAGCTTTAATACAAAAATAATGAGAGAGGCAGGGGTGGGTGTGAAACGACAGATGATTGGCAAAACACTGAAAAATCTTTTCCTATTTCTGTTTCCTCTACTCCTTTAACAGCAACCTAGAATGGCAGTTTGATTAACACTTGATGTTATATTAGCCTCAATAAACTATGATAAGCAATTAGAAAAGTGTATCAAAGGTTGTATTTGTAATTTTTTTTTTTTTTGAGATGGAGTCTCGCTCTGTTGCCCAGGCTGGAGTGCAGTGGCATGATCTTGGCTCACTGCAACCTCCACCTTCCCAGTTCAAGCGATTCTCCTGCCTCAGCCTCCTGAGTAGCTGGGATTACAGGTGCCCGCCACAATGCCCAGTTACTTTTTGCATTTTTAGTAGAGACGGGGTTTCACCACGTTGGCCAGGCTGGTCTTGAACTCCTGACCTCAAGTGATGCACTCACCTCGGCCTCCCGAAGTGCTGGGATTACAGGCGTGAACCAGTGTGCCTAGCCTGTAATATTTTTTCAAATGAATATATTTTTCTTGAATGAAATATGAATATCAAGTAATATAGAGAATATGAATAAGATAATTCAAACCACCTACAATGCCACCACATAGTGATAACTGTCATTAACATTCTGTTGCATGTATTTCTGAACTTTATTATTTACACATATGCATAATAACTATACCATCAAGTGAATCATATTATGCATTCTACAATGTTTTATCCTACTTTTATCACTTGATAATATACTATGGGCATCTACTGTTGTAAAAATAATGGTTCATATTATTTCTGCCAATACCATTTTAATGGATATAGAGAATTCCATTAGGTGAATGTTCAATCATTTACTTAATCCTTTTATGATGATTATTTTGATTATTTTAAATTTTAATACAAGATATGGTTTTTCGTTTTAGATATGCAAACCTTTCTTAAAGCGAAAACTTGACTGGAGGCGGTGGCTGACGCCTGCAATCCCAGCACTTTGGGAGGCCTAGTCGGGTGGATCAGTTGAGGTCAGGAGGTCAAGACCAGCCTGGCCAGCATAGTGAAACCCCGTCTCTACTAAAAATACAAAAAAAAAAAAAAATTAGCCAAGCGTGGTGGTGGGCACCTGTAATCCCAGCTACTCGGGAGGTTGAGGCAGGAGAATCTCTTGAACCTGGGAGGCAGAGGTTGCAGTGAGCCGAGATCTCGCCACTGCACTCCAGCCTGGGCAACAAGAGCGAGACTCCGCCTCAAAACACAAACACAAACAAAAAAACAAAAACAAAAACAAAAACAAAACAAAACAAAAAACTCGTAGAGAATATCAATATTCTTTGATTGTTTTGTTTGTTTGTTTTTGAGACGGAATCTCCCTCTGTTGCCCAGGTTGGAATTCACTGGCAGGATTTCAGCTCACTGCAACCTCCGCCTCCCGGTTTCAAGAGATTTTCCTGCCTCAGCCTCTCGCGTAGCTGGGATTGCAGGCATGTGCCACACTCCCGGCTAATTTTTGTATTGTTAGCAGAGATGGGGTTTTGCCAAATTGGCCAGGGTGGTCTTGCACTACTCTTCACCTCCGGTGGTCCGCCCGCCTCGGCCTCCCAAAGTGCTGGGATTACAGGCATGAGCCACTGCACCTGGAATAGAATCGCAATATTGGAAACGCATAGTCGTTAAGATACTCTTGTTTAAAGTGGGATCCCAAATTACACTTGTCAGCATATTCCTCTGCATTGCCAGTGTGGCACGAAGGGGATCCATAGAACCACCCAATATTTCTGTAGCTATGAGGCATCCAGAGTTTTGAATACCACTATTATAAGCCAGATTGCACCCAATACCCTTGTGCATACATCTGTATGCACTTGCTTAATTATTTTCATGAACTAAAATGCCTAGGAGTAGAATTGATCAATCAGTGAATACACAGTTTTAATTGTGATGCCATTTATCAATTGGGCTCTAAAGAGAGTACAATTTATATATTCCTCCAAATAACCGTGATATTTATTTGCAAACTAACCAAAAACGTTACCGGTGAGGTTGATATCTTTTCATGTATACAGTAGCCATTTATGCCTAGCATGTAGTAAATGCCTAGTATTTATGGAATAAATAAATTTGTAGGATTTCTTCTGTTAATGCTCTGTTTATTTTAATATTGGTATTTTCCTCTTTTATAAATGTATTTGCAAGAAGTTCTTTTGTAGAAAGAATATTAATGTCCTTTAGCTTTTTAAAAAATTTTGCCAATTGACTGCTAATATTATAGCAGGTTTTTTATTTATATATACAGTCATCCATTGTTTAATGATGGTGATATATTCTAAGAAATGCATCATTAGCCAGTGTCATCATTGTGCACACATGAAAGAATATACTTACACCAACCTAGATGGTCTAGCCTACTGCACACATTGGCTGTATGGTTTAGCCTTTTGTTCCCAGGCTACAAACCTGAACAGCATGTAACAATGATGAATACTATAGGCGATTGTAATACTGGGTTATGCACAATGTTTTGTCTTGGCTGGTGCACTAGCAAAGTGCTTATCTTTCTTTGTTAATTTTTTTTCTGCAAAAGACTTGTCTTTAACTGTTTGGAGATTGAGTGTATGCGATAAAATAGTCTCATCAAATGGCTATAGCAGTTGAATTTGGCAGGATTAACTTAGGAGAAGATATCAATTAATTTCATAGCAAATATTCAATTATCACCTCACTAAAACTTTTGTGGGGTGTATATCAAATCACAACTATGATCCTAAATAGTAATTATTATAAATTTTTGAAGTATCACTATTTAGGAGACAGATGAAGGTCTTTAGAGCTTCCTTTCAGATAAGTTGGGGGTATAAAAAGAGAAACCTATCAGTAGGCAAGAAAATGCAACTTCCCAGTTTTAAATTTTTAAACTTAAAAACTTTAAACTTAAAAATAAGAATGTTTTGTACAGAAGAGAGAACAGATGTACAAATGTGGTATAATCACTTAAGTATGAGAGAGCACTTAAAAATGTAAAAAAAATCTTCCCCAAAATATTTCCCCTCAGTAGTTGAGAAATACACCATTTACATTTTAGGTCCTAAAGAGAAAAAAAAAATAAGTTGAACCCAATCCCTGATGAATATGATTTTTCTCCTTTCCTCCTCTCAAACATATGCATATTTTGTTCTTCAAAAACTTTCATACTATATCACCTTTAAAAAAATAAATTCTATCGATGTGGTTATTTGGAGTTCACCAGCCATCCTGATGCCATTAATTTCAGCACGTACACGGAAAAGCTGAGGTTTTTATCTTGGTCTTAAAGGATGGGCAGGATGTCAAGGCAGCTATTGATAAGTAAGTCTTTCTGATGGAACCATTAACTGCACTTTGAGTATATCTGAGAATTGTAGGGGAGGAAAAATTCTCAAATAAGTAGATTTTTTGCTAACTGAGGATGGTAATAACACTAACAGCAATAGGAAAGTGATCCACATGAAAAGAACAAGGCAAATTCAATTTAATTTTTAGATATGTTGAGTTGAGATAACAAAACATCCAAGTGAGGATGTCTTTTAGGTAAGTGAAGTCATTTTACTGGCAATTATGAGAGAGTTAGCAGTCATTTACATAAAAGGTGATAATTGAAATTGTATTATATACATATATATGCATTCAAACATTACCAATGACCTCCTACTTGCCAGATATGACAGAGGTATTGAGGAATATGTATGATTGGGGAGTATTTTTTTTTCAGGATTACATTTTATATCACATTTTTGGAAAGTCAAAATAAAATAAAGCAGATCAATGTTTGAAAGTTGAAAATAGTTCTACTTATTCAATACTACCTTACTCTAGGATGCTAGTAATTACTCAAGTAGAATATCTCATCTTTGACACATACTAGTATTAAAAAATACAGATTAACAAAAAATTTTTGAATCTTTCAGTGTAGTTTACTAGAAACTTTCAAATGTTACTGAATTAGCATTGACATCAACTTTGCTGATCTTACATGGCCAATAAACATTATATAAATAAGAAGTATCTGCGAGATTACATCCTTGTTCAAATACCTTCAGGAAACCCGGTAGCCCAGAGGTTTATTTGGTGCAAGATAATGATCCTGAAGCATGCTAAGGATATAAAATGGTGTACAGTAGATCTTTTCTTTATACTTCTCTCATTTTTTAGCATAATAATAAGATCTAAAACTGTCCAAGCAGTTTTCTAAATGACATTCAATTTTCTGTTATATAATCCTGTCAGGTTTTCTTGTGTTCAAAGGCTACACCCCAATCACCACAGGTCATTGTCTTGCCCTCCATTGAAAGGACCCTATGAACACTGATCCACGAAATAAATTAATGAGATTACAGTTCTAAATTACAATAGTTCCCCATTGACATTTAGATTAGCAAGTAATTTATTGTAAACTAAGATCCATGATTTTCACTAGCACAAATGGGTCAAGTAGTGAAATCATATGTCTTTTTATAGATTACATAGCCTTCCACTCTGCAACTACATGATATTGGGAAAAACAACTCATGAAAAGTGGCTATGAGACTGCTAAGGCCTTGATTCTAGCAGATAGTTAATAGATAGCACCAAAAAAAGTTTACTTTGTAAAGAAATCCTGAGAAAAATATTGAAACATAAGCAAAGTCTTCTTTAAATTACAGTTATTGTCCGGGGATAATACCACTACTACATTAAAAGAAACATGTATGTGGTGCTCGTTCTCCTCAAATAAGTACATAGTTTCTCTGTAGATGGTTCGTTTAATTATTCTAGGTAATGAATTACTAATACTTGTTAGAGCAATTGATTTTTTCTGAAAATTAAAAAGAATTAATGTTGGCATACATATAAATAACTTACAAATAGCACAAACAATTGCCACAAAACAATAATTATAAAGAGACAGCTTTAAAAAGTGATATAATGAAAATCTCATGTCCTGTTATTGGAATCATACCTGTCTATGAAGGGTATTTTTGGGATGAGGGAGTGAATACATAGCAAAGTTAATTAGATGCCCAAGGAGTATTTTGGAGGAACAGTGGATGCTGTGAATAAGCTTTCATCAAAATAGCATTGAAATCAACTAATTAGGAACTTTTACTTTTTCAATTATTTATGCAATCTAAGGGCCATTGCTGGATGGCTCAAAAACCAGAGTGGAGTTAGAGGCATGTGGAGAAATAAAAAGTCAAAGGAGGCAGCTCACGTATTGTAAGAAACATTAGGGGGAAAATGTCAAGTAATGAGAACTTTAATAAAGTTATATCGTGTGTTAAACTTTGACTATGTCTAATATAATATCTTTAGTAAAAAAAAAACACTTTCTAATGAGTTATAAAATTTAATCATTTTATTTTGAGAAACAGCAAAATATTGAGTATGGTTTGAGAATAAAAGTGGTGTGAGATATATCCACGGGAATTCAGTCATAGCTGAGTTATACACATGGGCTTTGCCTTTTTAGTGGTTGTGGCAAGGTTTGGGAAAATGATGTTGTTCACAGTGTTTCACAGACAGTGTATTATCACTTATGTTTCTGCTCATTGAAAGATGCATTTATTTTGTCTTATGTTCATTTTAATACAACTTTTTTGAAGTATAATTAACATGCAGGTATTTGGCATGTCTATGTAGACACACATGCTGTTATTTATCTTTCATAAATGCCTAAGAATAGAATGGCTGGACTATAGAGTAATTGGGCCCTAAAATGTACAAGAAACTGTCAAACATCTTTCCTGATTATACCATTTTTTATTCTCATCAGCAGTATATGAGCGTTTCAGTTGCTTGCTCCCAAAAAGGAACCATTGCAAACTCAGGCTTCCATTAGGAATGACTTTTGCAACCAAAGGGCACACATTAACAGTGATAGGAGTTGGAGCAAGATGACCAAATAGAAGCCCCCAGAAATTGTCCTCCCCACAGGAACACCAAATTTAACAACTGTCCACACCAAAAAAGCTGATTCATAAGAACCAAAACCAGGTGAGTGATTACAGTAGCTGGTTTTCAATTCATATCACTGAAAAGGGACTGAATAAGGTAGAAAAGACAGTCTTGAATTGCCAACACCACCTCGTTCCCATTTGCCAGCAGTAGCTGTGTGGCACAGAGAGAGAATCTGTCGCTTGGGGGAGCAAAAGGACAGCAATTGTGGGCCTTTGCATTATAAATCAGTCTTGTCAACATTGGGTAGAACTCAGCCAACACCCATGGAGAGAGCATTTAGACCAGCCCTAGTGAGAGGGAGTCACCCATCCCAGTGGTCAGAACTTTTGAGTTTCAGCAAGCCTTGCAACTGTGGGCTATAGTGCTCTGGGATCCTTAAAAAAAACTTTGAAAGGCAGTCTAGGCCATAAGGACTGAAACTTCTAGGTAAATCCTAGTTCTATGCTGGGCTTGTAGAGCCAGTGGAACTAGGGCCACATGACTTAATGAGACGCCAAGCAGAATGGCTAAAAGAGTGCTTACATCACCCTTCCTCCCACCACAGGTAGCACAGCTTGCAACTTTGAAAGAGACCCCTATCTTCCATTTGAGGAGAGGAGAGGTAAGAGTGAAGAGGACTTTGTCCTGCAACTTGGATACCAGCTTAGCCACAAAAGAGTAGGGCACTTGTCAGAGTCATGAGACCCCCATTTCAGGTTGTATCTTCTGGACATTTCTAGACACACCCTGAGCCAGAAAGGAACCTGTTGCCTTGAAGGGAAGAACCCATTCTCAACAGAATACATTCTTTGTTGACTAAAGAGCCCTTGGGTCCTGAATAATCAACAGCAGTACCCAGGCAGTACACGCCATGGGCCTTGGGTGAGACTCTGAGACACGCTGGCTTCAAGTGCGACCCAGCATATTCACAGGTGTGGTGGCTATGAGAAGAGACTCTTTATGTTTGAGAAGAGGAGAGAGAAGAATAAAGAGAACTTTACCTTATAGCTTAAGAAACAGGGGGAAGAGCACCAAGCAGGTTCTTGTGTCCCTGATTCCAGGCCTTGGCTCTTGGATAGTGAAAGATTCTCCCTAGGGCCTGAAAGCTTGAAGAGATAAGTAACTCACTCCCTTCTCAGGCCCACTCCCAAGGTGCAAGGCCACTTGTGCCAGCAGCATGCATCAGCAAGATAGCAGAAGCAAGAAGAGAGCCAGCCGGAAGACACCTACCCTGGCCGGAAGACACCTATCCCTGAAGATGGAGAAGGAGGCCGTCTGGGTACTATGTAGCAGTCATGTCAGACTGGGACACTTCCTGTTTACAGAGGACTATAAACCCCTGTCCCATCCTCAGTTGGGGCTGATGCCATTTTAGGCCTCAGCCCGCCTGCACCCAGGTGCTCATTAAAACAGCGTGTTGCTCCACACCACCTCGTGTTGTCTGTTGGCGCACTCTAGGGATTCAAACCAATATAAGAACCTTTCAGATGCCGTCTCTGAACTGACCCTGGGACAAAGGAGATCCCACTTCCCTGAGGAGTGAGTCCCAGGTCTGGCAGCATTCACTACAAGCTAACTGAAGAGACTTTGGGAATTAAATGAACACGAGTAGTAGCCCGACAGTAAAAAACAAATGGACCAGTGGTGATGGTGGACATTGGGAGAGTCTTCTCTGCCTGTGTAAAGGGGAGGAAAGAGTAGGAAGGACTTTGTCTTGTGGATTTGGTGCCAGTTTAGCCACAGTAGAAAGGAGCATCAGGTAGATTCCTAAGGTTTCCAACTATAGAATCTGAGTGCCTAACAACATATCTAGATCTGCCTGAGAAACAGGGTAACTTACCACCCTGAAGACAAGAACATAAGACTGGCTGACTTTGCCACCTTCTGATTGTAGAGCCTTAGGGCCTTGAGCAAACAGAAGCGATAGCTAGGTAGTGGTTACAGTCAGCCTTGGGAAATACCTAGTGCTGTATTCACTTCAGGTCTGACCCAGCACACTTTCAGTGGTTGTGGACATAGGGGTGCTTGTGTCACCCTGCCCTTGTTTCAGGCAGCTCAGAACATAGAGAAAAGGGGAGACCCAATTCATTTGGGAGAAAGTAAGGGAAGAGAACAAGAGTCCCTACCTGGTGATCCAGAGAATTTGTCCAAATCTTATCAAGGACTATAAAGGTGGTAACACTGAGTCTGCAAGAACTAAAGCATTACTGGGCTTGGGGTGCCCTCTAACACAAATATGGGTGCAGTGACCAAAATTTTAGATTACAACACTCAAATCCCTTTGAATACCTGGAAAACCTTCCCAAAAAGGATGTATATAAACAAGCCCACACTGACAAGACTACCATAGGTATCTAACTCTTCAGTGTCCAGACACTGAGCAACATCCACAAGCAACAAGACCATTCAGGAAAACACGACCTCACCAAATGAGATAAATAATACATCAGGCACAAATTTCAGAGAGACAGATATATGTGACTATTCAGATAGAGAATTCAAAATTGCTGTTTTGAGGAAACTCAAATAAATTCAAGATAACACAGAAAAATTCAGAATCCCATCAGACAAACTTAACAAAGACATTGAAACAATTCAAAAGAATCATACTGAATTGGCAAATTGACATACTGAAGAATGCATCAGAATCCTTTAATGGCAGAATGGATCAAGCAGGAAAAAAAAACATCATGAGCTTGAAGACAGGCTATTTGAAAATACACACTCAGAGGAGACAAAATAAAAAAGAATAAAAAGTGAACCACAATGAAAAGATTTAGAAAACAGCCTCAAAAGGGCAAAGCTAAGAGTTATTCCCCTTACACAGGAGGTAGAGAAAGAGATAGGGGTAGAAAAAGTATTCAAAGAAATAAAATAGGAGAACATTCCAAACATAAAGATATCAATATTCAAGTACAAGATGATTATGGAACACCAAGCACATTTAACCCAAAAACTACATCAAGGCATTTAATAATCAAACTCCAAAAGGTCAAGGATAAAGAAGGGATGCTAAAAACAGCAAAAGTAAATAAGTAAATAGCATACAATGGAGTTCCAATACATCTGGCAGCAGACTTCCTAATAAAAATGTTACAGGCCAGGGGAGAGAGACATAACATATTTAAAGTGCTGAAGGAAGAAAACTTTTATCCTAAAATAATGTATCTGGTGAACATATCCTACTGTGAACCCAGAAAATCTGAGACAGGTCTCAGTTAATTTAGAAAGTTTATTTTGCAAAGATTGAGGATGCGCCCATGACACAACCTCAGGAGGTCCTGACAACATGTGCCCGAGGTGGTCAGGGCACTGCTTGGTTTTATACATTTTACGGAGACATGAGACATCAATCAATATATGTAAAAAGTACATTGGTGCAGTCTGAAAAGGAAGGACCACTTGAAGCAAAGGCAGGAAGACTCCAAGTAAGAAAGGAGCTTCCAGGTCACAGATAGGTGGTACACAAGCAGTTGCATTCTTTTGAGTTTCTGATTAGCCTTTCCAAAGGAGGCTATCCGGTATGCATCTATCTCAGAGAGCAGAGGGGTGACTTTGAATAGAATGAGAGGCAGTTTTGCCCTAAGCAGTTTCCAGCCTAGTCTTCCTTAATGATTTTGGGGGCCGGAGCTATTTTCTTTTCACATTTCCCCCTTTTTCTTTCAAAAAATTTTCTGGAGAAAGCATTTTACAAGAAAATGAGTCTCTGGTCTCAGGTTTCATGTGATCTCTCATGGTTATGATGGTTTATTCCTAGATGGGGAGGTCCCAAAAGCTCATTAACAGGTTGTGAAGTCTCATGTTCTGCGAAGATAAAATAGGGAGGAGGAAGGGAGAAACAACAACAACAAACAAACAAAAAATCTTGGAAAAATTAATATAGGGCATATTACTCTGAAGCCCATACATTAGTAGGCAGGTATGAAAGTGTTTTATATATGTAAATAGGTTGCTGTTATTTTCTACTGAAGTTTAAGTTGTCTGGCTTCAGTTCGCAGGATTTTAAGAAAGCACAGCTTAGTTTTCAGTAACTCCAAATTAGGAAAACTGGAACTGGGGGGAAAAAAGAAGAAAAGAAATTGAAAACATTATTTTGAAGACTTGTAGCCAAGAAAAATTAGAATTCGGTCCCAGCTGTAGAAAATAATAAAAATTGAATGAAACATTAGGGAAGACAAGAATCTAACAACAAGTCTCCTGTACTTTTGAAACACATTTTTTTCTCTCCCCAGTTTCCCATTTTTACTAAAGATAAATAGGACTGGTTTGCTTTATTATACTTGGCCTAATTATTTGTGTACAGTGCAGAAAGAATAATTTTTTACATAAGCTTTTAAATTGGCTTTGATGGAACTTTGTTCCATAGGAGAAATCTCAAATAAGGCTTTTTAAAGCTGAGCCCAGCCATGGATTTGTGCGACCAAAGAAGGTCTTGTTTTAGTAGTAAGGAATAAATCACCCTAGGTTAGCATTGTTCTAGAACTAATGTTTCCTAAGCAACACACAAAAGTATCAGACTTTTCCAGGTAACTTAACTGCAGCATAGAGCAAACCTCAAGTAAACTTCTAGAAACACAAAAATAATTAGCATTCAGTAAGGTAGAAGAAAGACTGAACATGTTGAGTGGACTGATATAGTTTGGATGTTTGTCCTCTTCAGATCTCATGTTAAAATGTAATTCCTACTGTTGGATGTGGGACCTGGTGCTAGGTGATTGGATTATGGGGATGGATCCTCCAAGATTGGTTTAGCACCATCCCCTTGGTGATAAGTGAGTTATCACTGAGTTCACACAAAATCTGGTTGTTTAAAAGTCTGGGACCTTCCCCGCCCCTTACTCTCTTGTTCCTCATCTTGCCATGTGATATCCTGGCTCCCCTTCACCTTCTGCCATGATTGTAAGTTTCCTGAAGCCCTCTCCAGAAGCACATGTCAGCAGTATGCTCCCTGTACAGCCTGCAGAACTATGAGACAATTAAACATCTTTTATTCATAAATTATCTAGCCTCAGGTATATTTTTTATAACAACTCAAGAATGGCAGAATACATGAACACCTGGAAAATAGAAAAAGACCAGAATATAACTTTTACAGGTAAAAATCAGAATTTGTAAGATGAAAATTACATTAGATTTAACATTGCCAAAGAAAGATTGGTGAACTTGAAGACACAGCAATGGAACTATTCAAGATTAAACATACACCAAAAAGTCAATCAAAGAGGATATCCATGAGCTGTGGGAAAGCTTCAGATGGCCTAGTAAACATTTGGTTAATCAACTAAACACTAATATAGGTAATGTTGTAAATGAAACTAAGATTATTAATCTGCTGAAAAGGGGAGATTATTAGATTATCCAGATGAGCTCAATGAAATTATGTGACCTCTTAGAACCAGTGTAAACAGCTGAAAAACCAACCTGAGAGATGAGACAGAAAAGAAATTTGGAGAGGTTCAAATTATGAGAGAGACTTGACCTACCATTGTCGGGGTGGGGACAGCCTGGAAAACATAAGAAGGAGTGTTAGTAGTCTCTGGGTACAAAAAAAACAGTTCCTGGCAGATAGCCAGCAAGAAATTTGGGAACCTAGTTATACAAACACAAGGAATTAAATGTAGCCACCAAACTAAATGGCCTTGAGGTGATTTTTTCCCCCCAAACCTCCCATGAGAGCCCTGTTTGATTGACAACTTCATTTCCACATTGTGAAACTTAGAGCAGAAAAAATTGCCAAGCCAAACTGGAATACGGATATACAGAACAATGAGATAACACATTTGTGTTATTTCTAAAGCCTTTAAAGTATGTGGTAATGTTATGGCAACAATAGAAAACTAATACAAACTGCATAGAAAAATAGACAAACCAGCATTTATAGTTAAAGATATCAATAACCCTTTCTCAATAATTGATAGAACCAAAACTAAAAATAAAAAAGTTTATAGTAGACTTGAACGAGAACATCAACAACAGGATTCAATTAACATTTATAGAACACTCAGCCAATCAACAACAGGATTCATATCCTAAGTAAATAATAGTTTCACTCTCCTTTTGGTTGTAAAAATAATTTCCCAGTGGAAGCTTGAGTTTAAAAGTGATCCTTTTATAAAGCAAGTTGAACATTCACACACTGATGGTGGGAACATAAAATGGTACAATCACTTAGGAAGGCAGTTTGGAAGTTTCTCACAAATTGAAGCATTCATCTATCCTGTGACCCAGTCATCCTACTCGTAGGTGTTTGCCCAAGAGAAATTATAACATATGACTGCACAAAGACTTGTCCATGAATATTCATGATAACTTTATTTACAGTAGTCAAAATCTAGAACTGATCTGCATATTCATTGGCAGGGAAATGGATAAACATATTGTTGTATATTCACACAGTGGAATACTCTTCAGGGATAAAAATAAATTAAATACAAACATCCAATAACATAGATTAATCTGAGAATAATTATGCCAAAGGAAGGAAGCCAGACAAAATAGAGTACATATTGTATGGTTTCATTTATATAACAATTTTTACCAAATACAAGCTAACCTACAAAGACAGAAAGGAGTTCAGTGCTTTTCTGGGGTAGGTGGTACAGAGAGGGACATGAGTGAGGGCTTATAAAGTGACACTAGGGGCCTTTTGCGGGTGATGGGATGTTCACTCACTTGATGGTAGTGATGGTTTTATGGGTGCATATATGGTCATGTATCACTTAATATGGGGATATGTTCTAAGAAATGTATCATTAGCAATGTTATTATTGTGCAGACTTGATAGAGTGTACTTCAAAAACCTAATGGTATACTGCCTACTATATGACTATATATATACATGTACACATATATACAGTATAGCCTATTGCTCCTAGGGTACAAACCTATACAGCATGTAACTGCACCGAATATTGTAGGCTTTTGTATCACAATGGTTAGTATTTTCGATATAAACATACTTAAACATATAAAAGTTTCCTAACAATACAGTATAAAAGATAAAGATAAAACATGGTATACCTTTATAGGCACTTAACACGCGTGAAGCTTGTGAGACTGGAAGTTGCTCTGGATGAGTTAATGAGTGGTGAGTGAATGTGAAAGCCTAGGAAATTATCATATACTACCGTAGATTTTATAAACACTGTACCCATAGGATACATTAAATTTATAAAGAAACATTTTTTCTTCAATAATAAATGATTTTTAAAGGCTTGTTTACTATTTTATAACATTTAGCTTAAAACACAAGCATGTTGTATAGCTGTACAAAATATTTTTATATCTTTATTCTATAAGCTTTCTTCTATTTAAAACATTTTAAAATTATTTTTTACTTCTTAAACTATTTTTTGTTAAAAACTGCAACACAACACACACATTAGCCTAGGCCTACATAGGGTTAAGAACATCAATATCACTGTCTTTTAGCTTCACGTCTTGTCCCACTGGAAGGTCTTGAGGGGCAATAATGTGAATGGAGCTGTCATCTCCTAGGATAATAATGTCTTCTTCTGGAATAACTCCTGAAGGACCTGCCAGAAGATGTGTTACAGTTAGCTTTTGTTTTCTTAATAAGTAGTAGGTGTACATTCTAAAATAACAACAAAAAGTATAACTCAGTAAATATATAAACCAGTAACATAATTGTTTAATCATTGATATGGTTTGGCTCTTTGTCCCCACCCTCATCTCATTTCGAATTCTAATCCCCATGTGTCAAGGGAGGGGCATAGTGACAAGTGATTGGATCACAGGGGCAGATGTACTCCATGCAGTTCTCATGATAGTGAGTGAGTTTTCATGAAATCTGATATTTTAAAATTAAGGGACTTCACCCCTACCCCTTTCCTGCCACCCTGTGAAGAAGGTGCTTGCTTCTGTTATACCTTCTGCCGTGAATATAAGATTCCTGAGGCTTCCCCAGTCACAACTGAGTCAATTAAATCTCTTCATTATAAATTACCCAGCCTCAGTTAGTTCTTTATAACAGTGTGAAAATGAACTAATACAGAGAATTGTTACCAGAAGTAGGGTACTGCTATAAAGATACATGCAAATGTGGAAGCAACTTTGGAACTGGGTAATGGGCAAAGGTTGGAAAAGTTTGAAAGGCTCAGAAGACAGAAAGATGTGGGAAAGTTTGAAACTTCCTAGAGACTTGTTTACTGGTTATGACTAAAGTGCTGGTAGTGATATTGACAAAGAAGTCCAGGCTGAGGTGTTCTCAGATAGAGATGAGGAACTTATTGGGACCTGGAGTAAAGGTCACTCACTCTTGCTATGCTATAGCAGAGACCGATGGCATTTTTCCCCAGCCCCAGAGATCTCTGGAACTTTGGACTTGAGAGAGATGATTTAAGGCATCTGATAGAAGAAATTGCTAAGAAACGAAGCATTCAAGATGTGAAGTGGATGCTCCTAAGAACATATAGTCATATGGGTTCATAAAGAGATGCTCTGAAATTAGAACTTTTGTTTAAAAAGGAAGCAGAGCATACAAGTTTGGAAAATTTGCAGCCCAGCCATGTGGTAGAAAAGAAAAAACAACATTTATCAGAGAGAAATTCAAGCCTGTTATAGAAATTTGCATAAGTAAAGAGGAGCTGAATGTTAATAGCCAAGACAAAGGGGAAAATGTCTCCAGGGCATGTCAGAGACGTTTATGACAGCCCCTCTCATCACAGGCATAGAAACTTGGGATTTAGGCCAGGTGCGGTGGCTCACGCCTGTAATTCCAGCATTTTGGGAGGCTGAGGGGGGCGGATCATGAGGTCAGGAGATCGAGACCATCCTGGCTAACACGGTGAAACCCCGTCTCTACTAAAAATACATAAAAATTAACCGGGCATGTGGTGGGAGCCTGTAATCCCAGCTGCTCGGGAGGCTGAGGTGGGAGAATGGCCTGAACCCGGGAGGTGGAGCGTGTAGTGAGCTGAGATCATGCCACTGCGCTCCAGCCTGGGCGACAGAGCGAGACTCCGTCTCAAAAAAAAGAAACCTGGGATTTAAAAAACTTGTTTTGTGGACTAGGCCCAGGGCCTTACTGTTCTGTGCAGCCTCAGGACATGATGTTCTGCATCCCAGTCTCTCCAACTCCAGCCATGGCTAAAAAGGGCCAAGATACAGATTGAGCCATTCTTTCAGAGGATGCAAGCCCCAAGCCTTGGTGGTTTCCACGTGGTGTTGGGCCTGACAGTGCAGAGAAGGCAAGAGTTTAAAAACCTTCACCAGGATATCAGAAGATGTCTGAAAACACCTGCATGTCTAGGTAGATGTCTGCTGCAGGGGCAGAACCTTCATGAAAAGCTTCTAGTAGGTCAGTGTGGAGGGGAAATGTGAGGTTGGAACCCCCACACAGAGTCTCCACTGGGACACTGCCTAGTGGAGCTGTGAGAAGAAGGCTACTGTCCTCCAGCCTCCAGAATGGTAGATTGACCAACAGCTTGCACCATGAGCCTGGAAAAGCTACAGGCACTCAACACCAGCCTGTGAAAGCAGCCATGGGGGCTGTATCCTGCAGAGCCACAGAAGGAGAGCTGCCCTAGGCCTTGGGAGCCCACCCTTTGCATCAGCACGCCCTTGATGTGAGACTTGGAGTCAAAGGAGACTATTTCGGAGCTTTCAGATTTAACTGCTGTCCCACTGGGTTTCAGACTTACATGGGGGCCTGTAACCCCTTGGTTTTGGCCAATTTCTGCCATTTGAAATGAAAGCATTTACCAAATGCCGGTATTCTCATTGTATCTTGGAAGTAACTAACTTGTTTTTTATTTTATAGGCTCATAAGCAGAAGGAACTTACCATATCTCAGATAAGACGTTGGACTTGGACTTTTGAGTTAATGCTGGAATGAGTTAAGACTTTGGGTTACTGTTGAGAAGCGATAATTGTATTTTAAAATGTGAGAAGGACATGAGATTTGGGAGGGGTCAGGGGCAGAATGATATTGCTTGTTTCTGTGTCCCCTACCAAATCCCATGTTGAATTGTAATCCCCTTGTGTCGAGGCTGGGACCTGGAGGGAGGAGATCGGATCATGGAGGCGCATTCCCCGTTGCTGTTCTTGTGATAGTGAGTGAGTTCTCACAAGTTCTGATGCCTTAAAAATGTGGCACTTACCCCACTCTCTTCTTCTGCCTTGTGAAGAAGGTGCTTACTTCTCCTTCACCTTCTACACAGACATGTGCGTCAATTAAATATATTTTCTTTATAAATTACCCATTCTCTGGTAGTTCTTTATAGCTGTGTGAAAGCATACTAATGCAATCATTATCAAGTATTGCGTATTGTGTGTAATTGTATGTGATATAACTTTTGTACACCTGGCAACACAATAAGCTTGATTTCACTAACATCACCACAAAAACGTGATTTTTTCATTGTATTGTGATGTTACAAAGTCTACGACGTCACTAGGCAATAAGGACATTTTAGGTCCATTGAAATCTTAGGGGCCACCATTGTATATGTGTTCAATCACTAACTGAACGTTTTTATGTGGCATATGACTGTATGGGTCACACATTATCAAATTGTATACCTTAAATATGTGTAGTTTACTGTATTTCAATTTTGTCACAATAAAACTACTTTTTTTTTTTTTTTTTTTTTTTTTTTTTTTGAGACGCAGTCTTGCTCTGTCACCCAGGCTGGAGTGCCGTGGCCGGATCTCAGCTCACTGCAAGCTCCGCCTCCCAGGTTCACGCCATTCTCCCGCCTCAGCCTCCCGAGTAGCTGGGACTACAGGCGCCCGCCACTTCGCCCGGCTAGTTTTTTGTATTTTTTAGTGGAGACGGGGTTTCACCGTGTTAGCCAGGATGGTCTCGATCTCCTGACCTCGTGATCCACCCGTCTCGGCCTCCCAAAGTGCTGGGATTACAGGCTTGAGCCACCGCGCCCGGCCAAAACTACTTTAAAATACCCATACTGTAAGGACTCATCACCCCATAACAAAACAGAATGTTGCAAGAATTATTTAGAACAGTTTATTTTTAAAAACCCACTGTCATACAGAAAAAAAGAAATCCATACAGGATAATAAGAGTCCTCTCTCTTGGTCATACTTATGGCCAAGTTATCATCAGTTGTTTTTATGGGGTATATTTTTGTCTAAGGTGCCACATATTATGCTTACACAAAGATATCTAGTTTGCAGGACAGCTCATCTGTCCCATTTATAGTTCTTAATAATCATATGCACTGTAACAAAAAGTAGTTCTAGTAATGCTTAGGACTTTTCTCTTAATAGTGAACAAATATCAACACAATTTACACACAAGGTAATATTGCTCCTTTGTCCCATGGAATATGTACTGAGAAAAAATATGGATTTTCAGCTATCATCCTATATAAATGATAAGTTGTAGGCTCATAAGTTATTCAAATTTCAATTCTTCCCACATAATATAAATGACTAGTCATAAACAAATTCAAATATTTAGCTCAAACTTTTTGATTACATTAATTTATATAATAAAACACACCAATTAAAAATGATGTTGGACAACAAAACTCAAGAGATAGTCTTAAACTAAACAACAGATTGCATTACTTTATATATAGCATCTTCCTATTTTTGGGAATTTATATATGTCAAAATGATGCACAGATTATTATTCCTTATCTAATTATGTAGTCTAAATATTTTTAAATTTGGCTAAAAGATAGGAAAAAGTGACCAGTTTCTCATAAATGTGTTTAATATATGTTTCCTAATAGCCTCAGTTTCTTATATTATCAAAGCTCTTATACATCCACAAGTAGATAAATGTAGAACCCAGTACACACTTATAACATGACTGAAGAGGTCCCAGAAAGTTGTCTCCTATACTAAAAATCATGAAACAATAATAATAACAGCAACAGCAATGGCAACAACATATTGCTATCTCCACATCACCAACATTCTATCCACTATGAATTGTTCATGTAACTTAATTCTATTTCATTTACTTCTATCAACATGTAATTAATGAAGAGGAAAATGTTTTATCATTTTAAAATAAAAATAATTTTCAGAAGAGTTACATGTCATTAAAACAATTGTATGGTATAGTTTATCCAATTACCCTTATTGAAACATTTAGTGGGTACTCACTCTATGCATGCCAGTATACTGGGGCCAGAGATACGAGGATAAATATGTTGCATTTTTAGCCCTTAAAGTTGTTATGATCCTGTACAGGAAATAGAGAAAAATTGATAAATTATTATATATGGCAGTAGTCCCCAAATTTTGTCATAAGGGACCAGTTTGTAGAAGATACTTTTTCCATGGACCAAGGCAGAGATGGTTTTGGGATGAATCTGTTCCACATCAGATCATCAGGCATTAGATTCTCATAAGGAGTGTGCAACCTAGATCCTGCACATGCGTGGTTCACAATAGTGTTGTTAGAGCTCCTATGAGAATCTAATGCAGCTACTGATCTGACAAGAGGCGGAGCTTAGGCGGTAATGCTGTCTAACTCACTGCTCACCTCCCACCTCCCTCTGTGTGGCCCAGTCACCAACTGCTACTGGGGGTTTAGGGATCCCTGATATATGGCATTTGCAAGTGGTATAAAAATACACATTACAGCCCTTTACCCAAGATAGTGTGCTAGTGTGTGTGTGTGTCAGAGAGGATAGAATTAGAAATGAGAACAGGTTCAAGGGAGGCCTCTTTAAGAATAAGTGAGATTTCTCTCGAAATAAATTTTGAAGGATAACTAAGAGTTGATGAAGCAAAGGAAGGTAAGCCAGTAGTCACACGCTAGGAAACAGCTCATGTAAGGGCTCAAGGAAGGCTTGCATATTCAGGAGACCACAAATGGTTGACTATGGCTGGAATGTAGAGTGAAGAGGAAGGTGGCAGTAGAGAGAAATAAACGTGAAACACGCAGAGAATTAAAATCATCATGACGTTGTATTGTGTGTTAAAAAGTTAGAACATCATCCTGATCATAGTTTTCCTCTAATAATTTTAGCTAAGAATAGTCATTAAGAAAAAGAAGACTTTCATGACTTTTATGGGGAGAATGAGGACAGCACTAACATTTATTGAAGACCTGTTTTGTCTGGTGGTTAAGAAGAGTCTGACTCCATGTTTGATATTTGACTGCACAGCGTCTAGGCTCCTACCCTGCCCTGCCCAAATACCATATATCTGGCACTATAGAGAAATAAAACTGCGTGCCTCTTGAGATTTTGGGTCCTATGGAAATTTGAACTTCACAGCCCTAGACCGAATGTGAGAACAACTCTCCAGCCCCACTCTCACCATTACAAAAGTCAAACCAGCCCTCTGCTCATTGTTCTTGAGGCTATAGTCAGATCAGCTTGCAGTTACCTTGCTCTATGTACAATTTCTTGATGTGAATAATAAACTTCGTTGCAAATTATCAAGGTGTGTGAAGTGTCATCAGTCTGGATGTATGACCTATTAACCGGGCAGAGTCCAACTCACTTTAGTGCAGGTGATTATATAATACTGAGACTACATAAAGATTTCTCATATACAATCTTACTTAATTGTCAGAGCAACCATCTGAGATTGTTTTTATTATTTGTACTTTGGAAAGGAGAAAACTAATCTTAGAGAGGTTATTTATGCTGTCCAAATCACATAGTTAATAACTGTTATTATTAGAACTTGATCCAGTTCTGTCAAAATAACAAATTCCTGCAGAAAATGGAAATCCTGGGTAAAGTGCTGGAGATCATGACTTTGCATGACTAGAGAACATTCTTCTTATATGCAAATTTAAGAAGGCTGAAAACAAAAGAAATAATTAGCAAAAACCACTCCTTAATATGGCAGTATTCCATAGGGAAACTATAGTAATATGAAACTAGCCTGGCCAGAATATATTTTTTTTTCAAAATTGGCATGAAAATTACTGCAAACTGTCCTCGTTTGTTTCAAAGAAATTCTTGGTTTCTGCTTTAATTTCATAATTTACCCAAGAGTCACTCAGGAGCAGGTTGTTCCAGAATCTCTGGGACACAGCTAAAGCAGTATTAAGAGGGAAATTTACAGCACTAAATGCTCACATCAGAAAGCTTGAAAGATCTCAAATTGACAACCTAACATCACAATTAAAAGAGCTAGAGAGGCAAGAGCAAACTAATCCAAAAGCTAGCAGAAGACAAGAAATAACTAAGATCAGAGAAGCACTGAAGGAGATAGACAGGAAAAACCCTCCAAAAAATTCAGTGAATCCAGGAGCTGTTTTTTTGAAAAAAAATAACAAAATAGATAGACCACTAGCTAGAGTAATAAAGAAGAGAGAAGAATTAAATAGACACAATAAAAAATGAGAAAGGCGATATCACTACTGACCCACAGAAATACAAACTACCATTAGAGAATAATATAAACACCTCTCCATAAATAAACTAGAAAATCTAGAAGAAATGGATAAATTCCTGTACACATACACCCTCCCAAGACTAAACCGGGAAGAAGTCAAATCCCTGAATATACCAATAACGAGTTCTGAAATAGAGGAAGTAATTTAATAGTCTACCAACCAAAAAAAGCCCAGGACCAGACAGATTCACAGTCAAATTCTACCAGAAATACAAACAGGAGCTGGTACCATTCCTTCTTAAACTCTTCAAAACAATAGGAAAACAGGGAATCCTCCCTAACTCATTTTATGAGGCCAGTATCATCTTGATACCAAAACCTGGCAGAGACATGACAAAAAAAGAAAAAAGATTTCAGGCCAATATCCCTGATGAACATCATGTGAAAATCCTCAATAAAATACTGGCAAACCGAATCCAACAGCACATCAAAAAAACCTTATCCACCACGGTCAAGTCAGCTTCATCCCTAGGATACTAGGCTGGTTCAACATACACAAATCAATAAATGTAATCCATCACACAAACAGAACCAAAGACAAAAACCACATGATTATCTCAATAGATGCAGAAAGGGCCTTTGATAAAGTTCAACATCCCTTCATGTTACAAACTCTCAATAAACTATGTATTGATGGAATGTATCTCAAAATAATAAGAGCTACTTATGACAAACCCACAGCCAATGTCATACTGAATGGGCAAAAGCTGGAAGCATTCTCTTTGAAAAACAGCACAAAATAAGGATGCCCTTTCTCACCACTCTTATTCAATATAGTATTGTAAGTTCTGGCCAGGGCAATCAGGCAAGAGAAAGAAACAAAGGGTATTCTAATAGGAAGAGAGGAAGTCAAATTTTCTCTGTTTGCATATGACATGATTTTATATTTAGAAAACCCCATCATTATCTCAGCCCCCAAACTACTTAAGCTGATAAACAACTTCAGCAAAGTCTCAGGATACAAAATCAGTGTGGAAAATTACAGGCATTCCTTTACATTAACAATATACATGCAAAGAACAAAACCATGAATGAACTCCCATTCAGAATCACTACAAAGAGAATAAAATACGTAGGAACACAGCTAAAAAGGTACGTGAAGGACCTCTTTGAGGAGAACTACAAACCACTGCTGAAGGAAATAAAAGAGGATGCAAACAAATGGAAAAACATTCCATCCTCATTGAAAGGAAGGATCGATATCATGAAAATGGTCACATTGACCAAAGTAATTTATAGATTCAATGCTATTCCCATTAAACTATCACTGACATTCTTCACAGAATTAGAAATAAGCTATTTTAAATTTCATATGGACTCAAAGAAGACCCCATATAGCCAAAACAATCCTAAACAAAAAGAACAAAGCTGGAGGCATCACACTACCTGACTTCAAACAATACTACAAAGCTACAGTAACCAAAACAGCATGTTGCTGGTACCAAAACAGACATATAGCCCAATGGAGCAGAACAGGGACTTCAGAAATAACACCACACATCTACAACAATCTGATCTTCAATAAAATTGACAAAAACAAGCAATAGGAAAAAGATATCCTATTCAGTAAATGGTGCTGGGGAAACTGGCTAGCCATATGCAGAAAACTGAAACTGGACCCCTTTCTTACACCTTATACAATAATTAACTCAAGATGGATTAAAGACTTTAATGTAAAATCCAAAACTGTAAAAACAATGGAAGAAAATCTGGGCAATACCATTCAGTACATAGGCATGGGCAAAGACTTCATGACAAAAACACCAAAAGCAAAATTGCAACAAAAGCCAAAACTGACAAATGATATCTAATTAAACTAAAGAGCTTCTGCACAGCAAATGAAAACTATCATCAGAGAGGACAGGCAACCTCAACCTACAGAACAGGAGAAAACTTTTGCAATCTACTCATCTGACAAAGGTCTAATATCCAGAATTCAAAAGGAACTTAAACAAATTTACAAGAAAAAAAAAACACAAGTCCATCAAAAAGTGGGCAAAGAATATGAACAGACACTTCTCAAAAGAAGACATTTATGTGGCTAAGAAACATATGAAAAAAAAAGCTCAACATCACTGATCATCAGATAAATGCAAATCAAAACCACAATGGGATATCATCTCATCCCAGTCAGAATAGTGGTTATTAAAAAGGCAGGAAACAACATATACTGGTGAGACTGTGGAGAAATAGGAGCGCTTTTACGCTGTTGATGAGAATGTAAATTAGTTCAACCATTGTGGAAGACAATGTGGTGATTCCTCAAGGATCTAGAACCAGAAATACCATTTGACCCAGCAATCCCATTACTGTGCATATACCCAAAGGAATATAAATCATTCTACTATAAAGACACATGCACATGTATGTTTATTGCAGCACCATTTACAATAGCAAAGACAAATGTTCATCAATGATAGACTGGACAAAAAAATATGTTGCACATATACATCACGGAATACTATGCAGCCATTAAAAGGATTAAGATCACATCCTTTGCAGGGACTTAGGTGAAGCTGGAAGCCATCATCCTGAGCAATCTAACACAGGAACAGAAAACCAAAACTGCATGTTGTCACTCATAAGTGGGAGTTGAACAATGAGGACACAGAGAGGGGAACAACACGCAGCAGTGAGTGTTGGGGTGTGGGGAGTGAAGGGAGGCAGCCTAGAGGACTGGTCAATAGGTGCAGCAAACCACTGTGGCATACATACACCTATATAATAAACCTGCACATTCTGCACATGTATCCCATTTTTATTAGACGAAAAAAAAATAGTGGAAAGTGTCAATAATGAAATTCATTCATGAAAGTGTCTTCTATAGAGGTAGCAAACAGTTCTTCTCCTTGCTTTTTCTCAATTGTTATTTCTTTTATGGCTGTTTCCAAAGAGAGTGCTTGCCTTTGTCTTTGGGACCTGGGAGGCAACCTCCAAACACTTAGAATAGCCCAAGAGATAGGAATGCCTTTGTTATTTATGTGGAGCCC
Organism: Papio anubis; assembly: GCF_008728515.1. Taxonomy (NCBI): domain Eukaryota; kingdom Metazoa; phylum Chordata; class Mammalia; order Primates; family Cercopithecidae; genus Papio; species Papio anubis. The sequence continues at coordinate 65,416,932 of NC_044996.1, forward strand.
CTTGAACCATACCTGATAGTTTATGCAAATGAGGTGACTCATAATGGGTCTCTCCAACCATGTGATAACAGCAAGACCTCTAGAAATTACAGAGGCTGGAGACTAATTTCAAACATAGGAGTAATCAATCAATCATGCTTACTTAGTGGAGTCTCAATAAAACTTTTGGACACCAAAGTTTAGGTGTGCTTTGTGGTTGACATATTCAGTGTGTATCATTACACATTAATGACAGGAAACGATGATAACGTTTGGAAGCTTTGCATGTGAAGCCCTCCCAGATGCTGCCAGATGTGTCTCTTACTTTGGTGAATTTTCTGTGCTCTTGCCCTTAGTAAGCTATAACTGTGAGTATAATAATTTTCAGTGAGTTCTGTGAGTCTATTGAATGATCAAACCTGAGAATGGCTTTGGGAAACTTCCAAACTTATACACGGTGTCAGAAGTGAGGATAGTTTTGTGTGAACTCTTTCTCTAACTTTGTCATTGTCCCCTAATTAAAACCATCTTTTCAAAGGTTGTGACAGTGAGAGAAATCTAATATGGTTGGGTCCATCTTACTTTTAGCCTCACAGACTGGCTGTCTTCACTCATTCCTGGGTGTATGCCAAGCTAACCACGGGAGGAATTTAGATTATAGTTTAACTTTAAAGCAAGAGTGAAAATAGTCTGTCCCTAAAACTCATTTTTTGGGGACTGAAACGGCCTTTGTAAAACCAACAAAAGGTCGGGAGATTCAAATTCTAGAAAAGGTCTGAATTCTGCTTAAATGTAGGCATAGTTTCTATAATCTCTTACTACTCAGGAGTCATGTCGTCAGAGGTCACAAAATTTTGTGATTTCCTCAATTGCTCCCATCACTATTATGGAATCTAAGATTGGTCTTCTGAGATGTTTTTCAGCTTTTGGCATTCTGGCAACCAACTGACCCCACCCAGACCTGTGACTCATGACTCAAGCAGTCATGCAACCCATATCCAGAGGTGGGTTCAGCACATGAGGACTGTTCCAGAATCTCATTTCATTCCCAAGCAATTGGCAGTGACCATTCCCTAGCCCCCGGCCCACCAAATTATTTATATAAACCCTAGCCTCTGAGTTCTCAGGGAGAAAGACTTGAGTAATATCTCAGTCTTCTGCATGGCTAGCCTGACATTAATTAAACTCTTTCTTTACTGTGGTAGCACGTTCTTGGTGAATTGCTTTTGCCTATGCAGGATGCAGGAAGTTGGGTGATTACATAATTGCTTGCAGCTAGGGTCAGAAGCTTTGGTCAGACTTGCAATTCTGGAGAACTGTGCCTTTAATCTTGCAATGTGGTTAATGCCAGGAACTTAACATAGCTAAACTGCAACGTAGTCACTTCTGACTTTGGGAAAGGAATAGCAGTATTAAAAAAGAATTCCACTCATTTCACAAGTATTAGCTACTAACGTGTGACTTCAATATCAGAAATATAAAGATAAACAATTCGAACTGTCAGATTATTTTTAAATATAAAAAATATCAAACGTGATTAAAAGTATGCTTCAGTAGACTATGAAATGGTAGATAAATCTCACAAAAGTAAATAGAAAATAATGGCAGGCTATGAAGCATGCATGTTTGTAGTATATCTTCATATATTGGAAAACATTGCTATATTTTTACAGTAAGATAAATTATTCTTATGCATAATCTGTCAGTTTATTATACACAGGAAGACTTTTACTTTATGCTAAATTACACAGTTGGCCACTAGAGTGCGCTAAAACATTTTCTTTGATGAAAACATTTTTTTCTGAAATCGATTCTAAGCTACTCTTAGCAAAAATTTTCATTTTCTGCTGAATTAATATTGTAAAACGTATATGAGAAAATTATAATAGAACAAATTTTCAACATTTTTATTAAATATATTAAATTTTTTACACCTTTGTGATATCTGTATATGCGTGAAGATTCTAAAAAGTAATAGAAACACTCGTTGTAATAACCATTATTAATTCCAGCAAGAAATAAAGCACTGGTTTTCACATTATCTATTTCACTGAAGAAAAACAATGTGCATAATTGGTAGCAGGGCCCAAACTCAAGGAGAATAAATATATCAGAAAATGCATTACAGTATTTGTACTTTGGTTTTATTCAGAAGACTGCCGTCATGTAGAACTATGCCTATTTTGATTATATTAGTGTAATTAAAGTTTAAAGGACTTTTAAGGGGAGGACACATAATAAGAAACAAAGTGGCTTTTTGTAGCCATGCTGTTATTTATGGAATTAACTTGTATCACCTAAGGCAAGTCCTGTCAGAAAGCAGCTAACTACAAAGAGGAGGACAGAACAGGAACCCAGAATACAAACATGTCTTTTACCTTCTGGTCACACCCCTCCACTACTGAAACATCAAGATTCAGGAAAAAGGCGAGGCCCTAATTTCTAGCTATGTATCTTTCTGCCAGCTCACAAAAATTTAAGTAACACGCTAAGGCATATGTAGATATATGCATTTGTTGATGTAGAGGAAGAGAAAGGCATATCTTGTCAGTAGACTCTGGTACCTCTGATCCTAATATTTTCAGCAGCATTTTAAGGTGGTCATCTAAATCCCAACATACCAAGACTGAAAATGTAGTCTAATGTTTTATCCCTGATGGGGATCCGTGACAGCCAATATTAAGAATTAGAGAGATGCTGTAACTATAGATACAGGGGGTATTCAAAAGGATCCAAAGAATAAATTTAGTTGAATAGGTTTCACATTTAGTACATGAATTTTATAAGAAGCTTTCTTCACCCAAATTGCATAAAAATAAAAGACATAACAACAAAAGACATTGTTAAAATTTGTCAAAAAAAAAAAAATACTACTCCGAAATATTTGAGACTCAGTTGATTTTATAGGCATGCTCCCTCAAAACTACAGGGGCTAATGATTCACATGTATTTTAGTTTTTTCTAGAGGGTAAACAAGGAAAATTCGTATTTCATTTATGAGGCAAGTATACTACCTTAATACAAAAACTTGATAAAGAAAGTACAATTATGAAATCTAAAAACCAAATTGATTTATGGAGGTGGACACAATAACCTTAATTGTTAAGTAATGAAATTCATGAGTGCATTAAAATAACGCTACACTATGATCAAACACAATTTACTCCATAAATGTGAGGATTGTTCAAAAGCAATCTGTTATTATAATGGCTTTCCTTAATAGAGCAAATGCAGTAGCACACACATGCATGCACACATGCAATTTTCTTCTAAATGCTGAAATGGTATTTGAGAAAATGAACTATCAATTTCTGATAAAAACCCATAGTAAAATAGAAATTGAAGCATTTTTTTTCTGTATGATAAAACACATCTCTCTCAAACAGACATGATCAAGATTCACGTGACCATATTAAAAGAAAGAAGACATAGCTCTAAATCATTAATATTATTAGTGAAAACATTATGAACATTATAGTATTGATGTAAGGAATGTAAAATAAATAAGATGCACAAGCATGAGAAGTGAGGAACACATTTATTTGTGGCAGTAAATATAATTGCTACATAGAAAATTCAAGAGAATCAGATAAAAAATCAATATAATAATTTGAATAAATTTACATAATCATCCTTATAATAATTCTATAGTATAGATCCTGATGTATCTGTCATTATACATCTGAGAGAACAAAGCATAGGAAGGTTGGGTAATTGGCTCCAGTTTACACAGCTAGAAAGCGGCAGAGCTAGGATTTCATTCTTTATTGTCTCGTTCAAATAAGTAGAAAACATAATTTAAAATATAAGATCCCATATTCTAATTTAATAAACACTGCGACATAACTGTAAAATGAAATGTGAGGGCTTTCTATGAAGAAACAATTAACCTTTACTGAAATACATTTAATTCTTGAAAAATAAAACTATGCAAAATAAATAACAAATATCATTCAATTCTAATGAACAAAATAATGTATTGATGAGACTTGTTAGACACATGATCACAATTTAAGTTCATCAAGCAGAGTAAGTGGGCAAAGGGAGACAAAAATACTTTAATAAACGTAATGAGAAAATAACACACCATTTATCAGAATGTGTTTTTAAAATATTGATTAAAATTGTGTAATTTAGCATATAAATGGATAGGTAAAGTGGTTGCTGGAATCAATTGACTATTCACTCTATATCAGGCCTTGTTTTCAATAGTTTACACATAATAATTCATTTAAACCACTCAACATATATTATCTCACTTAATCCTACCTTAATCCTAGGAAGTAATTATCATTATTATCCCAGTTATATGAGTAAAGATATTGAGAAACAAAATGGTTAAGTAACTCTAAAAGCACACCGCTAGTACACGATTGCCTGTGTGACTCCAGAAGCTCAACTCTGAATCACTACATTGTGGATAGTGAAATAAGAAGCTATCAAATAGACTGAAGAATAAATAAACAATTAATATACAACAACAATAGCATTTCAAATAGCATTACAAACAAAATGTAAAAAATGACAGATGAGAAACGTGACATTTAAAGAGAGAAAATTTTAATAAAATTCATATAAAGAGTGTTTTAATTTTTATATGCTATTTATATGCTAAATAACACAGTTTTAATTTTAATACTTTAAAAACACATTTTGATAAATGGTGTGTTATTTTCTCATTATGTTTGTTAAAGTATTTTTGTCTACTTTTGCCCACTTACTCTGCTTGATAAAAATGTTGGTGCAAATGGCTGATTATCAGGGTAATGATGTAATGGTGGTGGTGAGCATTGGGAGGTGAACTTGCTCCTTGCATCATATCACATAACAAAACGAATTCATAATGAATTCGTTAATTTTTTTTTACAAGAAAAAAATATCTTGGAAGAAAACATAGGCCTTATGTGATAGGGATTTTAAAAGGTTTTTCAAAGCATAAAGGAGAGAAGCCATAAAATAAAAGTTGATCAACTTGGCTTCATAAAAATTTAAATATTATGAATGTAAATGAAAAGAAAAAAGTTTACAAACAAAATTTTAAAAATGGCAGATGAGAAACGTGACATTTAATGAGAGAATTTTAATAAAATTCATATAGAGTGTTTTAATCTTTAACATTACATAATAAAGGCCATGTATAATCAGTTCACAGTTAACATATACTCAATGGTGAAAAGCTAAACACTTGTTCTTTAAGATCAGGATTAAGACAAGGGTGCCCACTCTCACGACTTCTATTCAACGTAATATTGGAAGTCCTAACCAGAGTGATTAGACAAGAAAAACAATAAAAGTCATCTGAATTAGAAAGCAAAAAGTAAAATTCTCTCTGTTTCCAGATGACATGAATATGTATGTATGTATATATATATACACACACACACACACACAAACACACACACACATATATCCCTAAAGACTCCACCAAAAAATTGTTAGAGTTAATTACAAATTTAGTAAAGTTGTAAGATACAAAATCAACATACAAAATTAGTTGGATTTGTATAGATTAACAATAAACTATCTGGAAAAGAAGTAAAGAAATGAATCTCATTTACAAAGCATCAAAAAATAAAATATATAAGAATAAATTTAACCAAGGAAGTAAAAGCTCTTTACACTGAAAAATGTAAGACATTGATGAAATAATTTGAGGAAAACATAAATAAATAAAAGTATTCTGTGTTCATGGATGAGGAAAACCAGTATCTTAAAAAGTCCATGCTATCCAAGTGATCTATAGATTCAACATAATACCTATCAGAATTATGACAGAGAATGGCATTTTTCAAAGAATAGAAAAAATCAATCTTAAAATTCATAGAGAACCACAAAAGACCTTGAAGAGCCAAAACAATCTTGAAAAAAAAAAAAAAAAAAAGAAAAACCTAGAGGCATCATGCTTTATGATTTCAAACTATATTACAAAGCTATAGCAATCAAAATAGTATGACACTGGCCTAAAGTGGGCACCCAAATCAATGGAACAGATTTGAAATAAACTCGTGTGTACACAGTCAACTAATACTGACATGAATGCTAAGAATACATAATAGAGAAATTACCATCTTTTCAATAAATGGTCTTTGGAAAACTGAATATGCACATGCAAAAGACTGAGATTTAGTCCATATCTTACACCACTCACAAATACTAACTTGACATAGATTCACAGCTTAAATATAAGACGTGAAACTGTACAATTTCTAGAGGAAACATAGAGAAAACGCTCCTTGACATTAGTTTGTGTAATGATTTTTAAAAATATAACATCAAAAGCAAAAGCAAAAAAATAAGCAAAAGTAAATAAGTGGGCCTACATCAAATTAAAAGGCTTCTGCAAATAAAAGGAAATAATGAACAAAATAATAATAAACAAAATGAAAATAAGAAGTGAAAGAAAATATTTGCCAACCATATATCTGATGGTTGGCTAATATCCAAAATATATAAGAAACTCATAAAACTAAATAGCAAAAAACAAAATCCAAATAAAAAATGAGCAAAGGATCTGATTGTACATTTCTCCAAAGAAGATACACAAATGGCCAATGAGCATATACAAAATGCTAAACATCACTAATCATAGGAAAATTTTAAATAAAAACAACAGTGAGACATCACCTTATACATGTTAGGATGACTTTTATCTAACAGACAAGAGAGAATTGTCTTGCCAAACAGAGAATAGTACTGGCCAGGATGCAGTGAAAAAAATACCCTTGTGCAGTGTGGGAGAGATTGCAAATTGGTACAACCAGTATAGAGAGAGGTTCCTCAAAAATTTTAAAACAGAACTACCATTTGAACCATAAATCCCATTTCTGAGTAAGTATCCAATTGGAATAAAAATCACCATGTTGAAGAGGTATCAACACCCCCATGTTAATTGCAGCATTATTCACAATATCCAAGATGTGGAAACAAGCTATTTGTCTATTGAAAGATGAATAGATTAAGAAATTGTGGTGTATAGAAATACAATGAAATATTATTCAGCCCTAAAAAAGTGAATATTCTTCCATTTGCAATAATGTGGATAAACTTTAAAGGAATTATGCTAAGTTAAATACATAAGCCAGAGAACAACAAATACTGTGTGAACTCACTTATAGTTGGAGTCTAAAAGAGATGACATTGGCTGGTCACAGAGGTTCACACCTGTAGTCTCACCACTTTGGGAGACTGAGGCAGGTGCTGGGAAAACTGGCTAGCCGTATGTAGAAAGTTGAAACTGGATCCCTTCCTTACACCTTATACAAAAATTAACATAAGATAGATTAAAGACTTAAACATCAGACCTAAAACCATAAAATCCCTAGAAGAAAACCTAGGCAATACCATTCAGGACATAGGCATGGGCAAACATGACTAAAACACCAAAAGCAATGGCAACAAAAGCCAAAATAGACAAATTGGATCTAATAAAACTAAAGAGCTTCTGCACAGTAAAAGAAACTACCATGACAGTGAACAGGCAAACTACAGAATGGGAGAAAATTTTTGCAATCTACCCATCTGACAAAGGGCTAATATCTAGAATCTACAAAGAACTCAAACAAATTTACAAGAAAAAATCAAACAACCCCATCAAAGAGTGGGCAAAGGATATGAACTGATACTTTTCAAAAGAAGACATTTATGCAGCCAACAGACACATGAAAAAATACTCATCACTCGCCATCAGAGAAATGCAAATCAAAACCACAATGAGATGCCATCTCACACCAGTTAGAATGGCAATCATTAAAAAGTCAGGAAACAACAGATGCTGGAGAGGATGTAGAGAAATAGGAATGCTTTTACACTGTTGGTGGGAGTGTGTATTAGTTCAACGATTGTGTGAGACCGTGTGGTGATTCCTCAAGGATCTAAAACTATCATTACCATTTGACCCAGCAATCCTATTATTGGGTATATACCCAAAGAATTATAAATCATCTACTGTAAAGACACATGCACACGTATGTTTATTGCGGCACTATTCACAAGAGCAAAGACTTGGAACCAACCCAAATGTCCATCAATGATAGACTGGATTAAGAAAATGTGGCACATATTCACCGTGGAATACTATGCAGTCATAAAAAGCATGAGTTCATGTCCGTTGCAGGGACATGGATGAAGCTGGAAACCATCATTCTCAGCAAACTATCGCAAGGACAGAAAACCAAACACCACATATTCTCACTCATAAGTGGGAATTGAACAATGAGAACACTTGGACACAGAGCAGGGAACATCACACACTGGGGCCTGTTAGGTGGTGGTGTGCTGGGGGAGGGATGGCATTAGGAGAATTACCTAATGTAAATGATGAGTTGATGAGTGCAGCAAACCACCACGACACACCTATACCTATGTATAAAACCTGCACATTGTACACATGTACCCTAGAACTTAAAGTATAACAAAAAAAAAGAAAACACATTATGTATTCTATTTTTAATTTACTGCTTTCTAGTAATTTTAGGATTTTAGTGAAACAAAAGAGCTATATGATAATTTTTGTAGTTTGTAAGTAAGTGTGCATTGCTCCAATGATAGCATTTCTAAGTCAATAATATCTTAAGAGTTATGTAAGCATAATGACACTTCTTAATTATATTTATGACTTCTTTATTGTTTATAACTGCCACTTATTCTATTAAACTCTAATGTAGAGCTCACAATTACATTTTCAACTATGAGAAAAGAAAACTATATTTTCTGATCACATGTTTGTGCTGATTTATTAGAACAAAATGTGACTGCAAGGCAGCACACTGAATAAAATTTCAGAAAGAACTTACAATATTTAGATATAAGAAAATGAATATTTCTTGATGTTTTAACCAGATTGACAAAAGACATAAATTTGTAATTCTTTGTATTTGTGTAAACCTGTTTAACCTCATTTTGCTTTTGTCCTCATTTGGCATTGGTTCTTTGTTTCGTAATAAATTATATTATCTTTAAAATAATTGAATATTCGATACTCCTGAATGATTTTACAAAGCCTTTTTGACTGCTTTATCTCCCATTTCATTTCCTTTAATACCTACACAAACTGGGAACCACACAAAAATGACATTGTTGCCTTGACATATTATCCTATTATAGACATCAATAATTCCCAAAGCCCATCCTCACTGTGGTGATTGAAATTTCCAGGATGATATCAATGGCACTTAAAAGATCTGCAAAAGTGATAGATTGTAAAGGTTGTACTTTAGCAATCTAATTTGGTGCCATAAGGACATGAAAAACTCACGAGTATATCCTGATAAGTAGTCCAACAACCTAGCTGACTTAAAAAAAACAACTGCTGTCAGATGATTTTCTGAGGATGAGAATACTATTTGTGGTATTCAAAGGGAGAAGCAAGCTAAAATGAAAAATAACTTAGTGAACTATAAATAAACAACACACCATAGAATGATCTATAAATTTCATAGTACCAAACAGAGCATCACATTCACCATGTTTACTTAAGCTTATAAAGTAGGTAAAGTTTATATCTGGGTCATAGTAGGTACATTTCTCTTACAGATACATATTTGTATTTGATAAGTAAGATGCAGTCAGATACTTTCCAGAACTTTTCTATCTGACTTTAGTAATGAAACCACAGATATCAACAAATAAAGAGAAATGTTGAATCTCAATATTGTATGCCATTTATGGATGCCATTGTGTTCAAAAGAATATACCTATAAATTCTAAAAGAGGTATTGCTCATGTCTTCTATTTGATAACATTTTGTAAATTGAGCTCCTTTCATTAGGTTTTGAATCAAGGATTAGAATGACTCTCCCTTCAGTTTTGAACTATAAAAACAGCTTATTGGGCAACATATTGAATAACATCAAATGTATCTATCAAATTTCAGCTTGCAGAATTAAGCGTTTGACACATATACTCAAATAACTATTATTAGAGTTCCAGATAATAGAAAAAGAATTTCCTTATACATTTCCTAAAAGATTATTGATGCTTCTATTTCTACACTGTTAAAATATGCACTGTTCAATCACCAAACTGAATATGATGACCATAAGATAAGTCATTATTCAGTCATACTCCTAAATATTCCAATTCCATAGTAAATGTTATTTTTTCTTTTTCACTGGCAATATGGAGGCAAGGAATTACAATTGTCCTTAGAGTATTCATACATAATCGAAATTGCTAACTTCATTGGATATCTAACTAGAAAAGTATCTACATTTGAAATAAAGTTTGGCATTTCTCTGGAAAGTGGTATACTGTGAGGTTTTCCACTTCAACTTTTTTACATTTCTACCATCAAATATTCCATAAAATTATTAAAAGGTCTTTTGAAGGAGATAAGTAATAAGATGGAATGATTTCTTATTGTATTTTTATTTCTCTTCATATAAATGATATCAGTCTTACATAAGCATGTTTTAAAAAGAAGCATACAAATAAATAAATATATTTTATTATCTATAAGAGAATGCCAAAGATACAACATAGAATCATTTCATCTTCATACTTTTCAAATACAAGTGTTTACTTTTAATGAAATGTAAAGAGTATAGGTGGATTTTTTGAAACACAAAGGATAAATACTTGTAAATCTTATGTCATTTTCTAAAATCAGTATGAGTAAAATGCATGATGGCATATTGAAGTACTTGTTATTTACAAAAACAGACCCTACAGCTCAGTATTTTGAAGTGTAATGCTCTCAGAAATTGCAGGTACTCTAGTCCTTTTCTAAGCAGTCTCTTATAATTTCTATCACTGTCTATAAATACAACACATAAAAACTCCTTATTACAGAATGCTTTATTAACATCAGAAGACAGTCTTATGACACCATCTACGGTTGATTGATTTGCCTGAAAGTCACTTTAATACCGAGAAAGGAGATTATTCTTCTCTAGAAAGAATGACAGAATGTAATAAATCATTTCTTCCATCATCTTACATGGCAATGAAGTTAAGGCTATCAGTTGATAAGAACCTAAATCAAGAGATGATTCATTGTATAAAAAATGGAAAATGCAAAGATAGCTTTTTCATTTTGTGAAACTTCTTGTACTACAAATACACAATAGCTAGAAATATGATGAAGTACTTGAAAATAATTTGAACTTGACTCACACTATTCCGAGCTCTTTGCCTTTCTATTAGAAGCTGCTTCGGATTCAGCATTAGATAACTGTCTTAATTCATTAGGGCTCCTACAACAAAGTATCTTAGACTGGGTAATTTATAAACAACAGAAATGTATTGCTTACAGTTCTAGAGGCTGGGATGTCCAAGGTCAGCTGATTCTGTGTCTGGTGGGGGCATACACTCTTCTCCAAAGATAGTGTCTTCTTGCTAATTTCTTACATAGTGTAAGGGCCAAACAAGCTTCTTTTGGCTTCTTTTATAGGGGTTCCAATCCCATTCATGTGGATCCTAGTCATGTCTTAAAGGTCTCTACCTCTTACTGCCATTAAAACAGGGATTAGTTTTCAACATATGAATTTGGAGGCTGGGACGCTTTCAGACCATAGCAATAATGTTTCATAATGTTTTCTATCTGAAAGTATACTTACATAAATATAATGACTTATTAATATGTATTTAGTGTCAATATTTTGTACAATTTAATAAATGTCAGTATAATGAAATATTCACTGGATATTATCAATTTATTTATTATATGTAGAGGACTACGTGCTCGCAAATGAGACGTTCCAGATAAGTCCTGCTCTTGCAAACAAAGCAGGGCGTTGGGGGCTTGTTTATGTGTAAACATCTTGAAAATCCAGAAAGTCGGGGAAAGGTCAGAAAAACAACAATGTGTCTTGTGACTTGGTAACATTACACAAAAGACTGTATAAAATAAAGCAGAGCATGCCATTCGAGGCGGCCGCCATGTTTGTCTTGTCTTGTGTTGTCTTGTGTGTTCATTCCTTTGTTTAGGAAACACGTGGACCCCAACAATTATACCTATCGAATACTGCACATTTTCAAATTTGTGACTGACCTTAAATAATTCCATCTTAAGTTCCAGTTATGTATTCTAAATCAAATTAATAGATCAAATTATCCCTTTACATTTTGATAAAAAAGCAATTCATCTTTTTAAAATTATTTTTCCCATTGTATTTTAAAGATTCAGGTGCATAAGCATTTGATTAAAAATAAATAAACAAAGCCTAGAGAGAACACATTCAATTTTCAGAAGGCCTTTGACTTTCAATAAAATATCATTTCTAAAATTAAACAATAACTTTGATTTTTATAAAATCCCTTCTCCAAATATCTAAGTTTATCTCTTTAAAACAGAAACAAATATAACTCACAATATACTATGTCCTGACAGGTATTTTACACTGGTGGGCAAACTAGCTAAACCAGATGATACAGAAAATAAGTTTGCCTTTCCACACCAAGACCATGTTAAAAAGTTTTCAAAAAATGTGCATCATTTTGTATAATATAATCCTTATTTTCATATTCTTTCTAGTGGATATTTGATGGACCTAAACAATTGATGTTCCTGAAACTGAAATTAACGAAGTTTCACCCTGAATGACAAGCATAACAAATTGCCCATAATTTCAAGACTACCAATGGCAACTGCCATGGTTTCCCTCCAACAATTCTTTCACTTCAATTAATAGCCTGTTCTGCTGTCAAAAGCTTCCACTCTCATTCCTAGACCCTTCAGAGATTGCATGGCTTGGTTTCATAAACTTTTGATAAGATCTGCTTCACTGAGTATTTAGAAAGTAAACCAGTATGATACTTCCCACCACACCATACTACACTTTGTCTCAATTCTTGCTGTGATTTACAGTATATAGAGCCCTGAAATTGCTTCTCCAGTGATATAAGTTCTCACATTCCTCATACCTTATAGGGACTTCCTAGTATGAGCAGGGCTCTCTATTGTACAACCCCTTCAATTTCTACCAGCAGTACCTGAATTTAGAAATCCTTGAAATTTTGGCACAGCTTCCAATCTTTGTCATAAGTATCCTTTCGCCCTTCTGCCTGGAATAAGAGTCACTTGTATAGGAACACCTTATGTAACTATTCATCCTAACTTACTCAAATAATAGCTCTAATATCTTAGTTATTATTACAGTTCTGGGAAGTTTAGGTGGATCTTCCATAGACTTAAAAAATACAACACATATGACTGACCTTTCTTTGAGAGAGGGAGGCACAAAACATGAGCTAATCTATAGGAAGCGGAGAGAAATCTCAATTTTCTTAAGTTACAAAGTTTTATTTGCTTCCCTGTTGCTAAGACCAATAACACTGTACTTGATGACTAGCTGGATCTTGAAGTTGAAATGGCTGCTGGGAGCAGCCATAATAAAAACCTGGAGTTTCCAGAGTGAGGGGAAAATCATTGTAAGAATGCTTTCCAAAGTCCTGTGATTTGAATTTAAAAAAAGAGAGAGAGAGAGAAATTCTAAGAGATACCAGTGAATTGGATTTACTTATTTACTGCTTCAGCTTTTAGGGAATATTATTCGTTTTTAACAGAGATTAAAAACAGGAGACTCACAAAGAAAGTGCTTGGTACTTCAGGGATTAAGAGATTCTAGATAGAACTTGGACTGACCTCTGGAAAACAAACCAAGATGGAACTCAGAAGTAAGCCCTAGAAAAGAGAAATGTGATAAAGATGAGATAAAAGAAAGGCATGTGAAAGAGCAGATGACTATAAAGAATCAACCTTTTATTTTAATCTTAAAATCATAAAGAGTCATATAGCTTGTATGAGCTCTAGGTTATTTGGCTTTAGACCAAAAAATTAATTACAGTAATTAGTCTGGGTGTTTACAAATTTCTTCCAATGTAATAGTGCTTCCTATACAAAGAGGACGTGTGATGAAATGCAAAAACTTTGAAATATGAGATGTTGGTCTCATTGAGTTAAGTGGAAGGATGGAATGTGCTGTCTTAAGACAAATGATTTAATTGAAAAACTGAGGTTTCATGGCCTATGAAAACGGAAAAAAAAAAATTTCTCAAACCACGAAATGTTCAAAATGTTTCCACCAGTAGTTTCACCCATTACTAAGGTAAAAGAAAGCAAAACAAAACAAAAAGGCAGGCAATGAACGTTTACAGCAAGCTGTATTTTAACTTACCTATGTGTCATCCTAAGACTTTCAGAATCGCAATATGCACCTAATATTGTAGCTATGATCGAACCTCTAAAAGCACCATATTTCATCAGTAAAGAGTATCAAAAAGTTGCAATTTATACTTAGAAATTGCTGGAATATCATTACATTATTTGAGAAAGGAAAACTTGTTGGAAGAGATAATCATAAATTGCTTTGTTTAATGCACTTTTATTAATCAAAGTAATATCAACATTTAATTATGCAAAATAATAAAATTATCTTTTTTTTTTTTTTTTTTTTTGTGACACAGAGTTTCGTTCTGTCGCCCAGGCTGGAGTGCAGTGGCTGGATCTCAGCTCACTGCAAGCTCTGCCTCCTGGGTTTACGCCATTCTCCTGCCTCAGCCTCCCGAGTAGCTGGGACTACAGGCGCCCGCCACCTCGCCCAGCTAGTTTTTGTATTTTTTAGTAGAGATGGGGTTTCACTGTGTTAGCCAGGATGGTCTCGATCTCCTGACCTCGTGATCCGCCCATCTCGGCCTCCCAAAGTGCTGGGATTACAGGCTTGAGCCACCGCGCCCGGCCAAAATAATAAAATTATCTAACCTGTCTATCACCAATGGTCTTAACAGGAACTGTAAGTATAGTTTCAAAGTGTAGCTCTGTCAGAGAGAACTGATTCCTGCTCTAAAAGATATACAAAGAACCCTCTAAAACAGAGGAATTTTTCTTTTTTCAAGAAAAAAACCTTTTCCAAATTAACCTGATTTTTCTTATATCTCTAAATCTGTATGTTGCTCATTTATATTCATGGAAGTGGTTCTACATTTTATAAGGTTACTAATTAATAGGGGAGATTTGCCATTTTATGGTAACTCTCAAACTTTTAGATTTCACAGAGAAGAAAATATCCAAAATAGTTTCAGAACACACAAAACTGCCAACTTTTTTGCAAATAACAATGTTTTTAAAATCAGACTAAAATTTGTTATAATTTCCTGAAATGACATTTTAACACTAAAAAGCATGAAGGACATAGTTTAAAGTTACCATTGTAGTATACCATGTTTACCAAAGAAGGAAAGTGTTAGTATGAGTTAAATGTTAAAAGAGCATGGGCTCTGGAATCAGAGCATGTTGGTTATTTTGTTTCCTTATAGATAAAACAAATAATCTACCTTATGTTTCTATAAGTTAAAAAAATCATGAAAATATCTTAGAACATAATTTGATGGAAAGTAAGTAGTAACTGTTTGCTGCTATAATCATCAATAACAGTCACAACAAACTTGTGCAACTTAATATTAACTATGCAGAAAAGTCAATCAAATAGAATATCTTTATCCCTAAGTAACCTCATAGGTTTTTAAACACACACACACACACACACACACACACACACACACACACACACGGCGGGGTGGAGTTATAATGAATCGTTCAATCTCAGGCATAATTAGAGGATAATTAGGGGATAACATTAACTTTTTTCATTAAGGTCTCTTATTTATTCTACTTGGTGAAGACATGTGGCCAATATTACTTTCTCCTATTATAATTACTTAAATGAAGAACAACTACTACCAGCAATTATAGAAAGAAAACATCTTTGTTGGCCAGTTTCTCTGGTTCAAGCATATGAATATGCAGTTTCCTCCAAAAACATCCTAAAAGCAATTCCACAATAGTTTAAGTAGAAGTGCAGTGGTAATCTACAGCCTGATAAAAGGAAGATTAAAATACCTTTCTAACTGGTCTTGAGTTTATTTTGTTCCCTAATTCTGACCAATGCTGCATAACAACTGTTTCTATTATTTATATAACAAATGCTCATTTGGGAATCTATTATGTGCCTGGTATTTTTCTACTTTTTTACATGTTGAACACACAGCAGGGAACAAAACAGGTAACAGTCTCTGCCTTTATGGAGTATTATGTTAACTCCCATTGCACAATCCTATAATGGTTCTACATTGCCACAAAAGAACTTGAAAACAGGCTATTTTAAAATACAAAGAGGAGATAAAGTAAAAAAGAATAAAAAGCAATGAAGCACACCTGCAGAATCTAGAAAATAGCATCAAAAATATAAATCTAAGTTAATGGCCTTAAAGAACAGGTAGAGAAAGATATAGGGGTAGAAAGATTATTGAAGGGAATAACAGAGAGCTTCCCAAATATAGAGAAAGATATCAATTTCCAAGTAAGAGAAGGTTACAGAGCAACACACAGATTTAGCACAAAGAAGACTACTTCAAGGCATTTAATAATCAAACACCCAAAGGTTAAGGATAAAGAATAGTTGCTAAAAGCAGCAAGAGAAAAGAAACAAATAACATACAATGCAGCTGCAATACATCTGCCAGACATTTTGGTGAACACATTATGGGCCAGGAGAGAGTGGCATGACATATTTAAAGTGCTGAAGGATAAAAACATTTACCCTAGAATAGTATATCCTAAGAAAATGTTCCTCATACATGTAAGAAAAACAAATTCTTTCCCAGAAAAACAAAAGCTGAGTGATTTCATCAACTTCAAATCTCTCCTACAACAAATGCTAAAGGGAATACTCATCCAGAAATAAAAGGACATTAATGAGAAATAAATAATCACCTGAAGGTAGAAAATTCACTGGTCATAGAATGACACAGAAAAACAGAATAACACCAAAATTGTGGTGTGTAAACTTCTCTTACCGTAAGTAGAAAGACTAAATTATGAAAGAATCAAAAACAAACTACTTTCCAAGACATACTCGGTAAAACAAGATGTAAATAGAAACAAAAATAAAACTTAGAAAGTCAGTGAACAAAATTAAGGCATATAGTTTTTATTAGTTTTCTTTTTGCTTGTTTATGCAGTAGTAAATTTTTACCAGGTTAAAATAATTGGTAACAAGGTAGTATTTACAAGCCTCATGGCAACGTTAAACCAAAAAAAATGCAACAGATACAAAAAAGTTAAAATAAAAAATTAAATTATATCACCAGAGGAAATCACCTCCACTAAAGGAAGACAGGAAGAAAAGAAAGAATCAAAGAAGACAAAAAAAAAAAAAAAAAAAACCACCACCACCACCAACAACAACAAAAAAACCCAAACAAATAATGAAATGAGAGAAATAAGTCCTTACTTATAAATAATAATATTGAATGTACATAAAATAAACTCTCCAATCAAAACACATAGACTGCATGAATGGATGAAAGAACAAGACCCATTGATCTGTTGCCTACAAGAAACACACTTTGCCTATAAAGAAACACATTGACTGAAAGTAAAGAGATGGAAAAAGATATTTCATACCCATGGAAACCAAGAAAAAGCAGAAGTCACTATACTTAAATCAGACTAAATATATTTCAAGACAGAAACTATAAGAAAATAAAAAGAAGGGAGGGGACAAGATGGTTGAGTAGAAACAGCTCCAGTCTGCAGCTCCCACTAGGACAAACATAAATGGCAAATGAATTCTGCATTTTCAATTGGGGTACCCAGATTCTTTCATTGGGACTGACTAGGTGGTTGGTTCAACTCATAGAGAGCAAGAAAATTCAGGATGGTTCACCCAGGAGCTGCATAGGGCAATGGGACCTCCCACCCCTAGCCAAGGGAGACAGTGAGGGATTGTGCTACCTGCTCAGGGAATTACACTTTTCCCATGGATTTTTGCAACCTGTGGATCAGGAGATTTCCTTGTGAGCCCACACCACCAGGGCCTTGGGTCCCAAGCACAAAGCTCTGCAGACCCACCATGGCCACTCAGGTCTGTGGCTGCTAGGGCAGGCACTGAGCTGCAGGATTTTTTGCATATTCCAGTGGCTCCTGGAACTCCAGTGAGGCAGGAGATCCATCCACACTTCTGGGAAGGGTGCTGAAACCAGGGAGCCAAGTGGCCTTTCTCAGTGGATCCCACTCCCATGGAACCTGGAAAGCTAGGACCCACTGACTTGGAATCCCCACTGGCCAGCAGAGAAGCCCTGAATCTGCCTAAGAAGACTGAATTACTGGGGAGAGGGGTGACTGCCATTACTGCAACTCTAGTCTGCAATTTTCCCCTGCCAGTGTGAGGTGAGCAGTTTGGACTGGGTGGAATTTCCCACAGCACAGCACAATAGCTGTGGCAGAACTTGGCCAGACTGCTTTTTTAGGTGGGACCCAGGTTCCTCCCTCCTCACCAAGCAAGACTTCTCTGAAAGAATTTCAGCAACTCCATCCAGGGTTTAGAGATAGTATTCTCATCACCCTGGGACAGAGCACCTGAGGGGAGGGGCAGCCACAGTCTCAGGTTCGGTGGACTTAATCTTTCCTGCCTGCTGGCTCTGAAAAGTCCAGGCAATCTGGACAAGCGGGATTTCCCCAGGGCAGTGCACTCACTCCACCAAGGGGCAGCCAGAGTACTTCCTTAAGTGGGTCCCTGATCCTGTGCCTCCTGACAGGGTGAGACCTCACAACAGTGGTCACCAGACACCTCATACAGGAGAGTTTTGGCTGGCATCAGGTCGATGCCCCTCTGGGATGAAACTTCCAGAGGAAAAATCAGGAAGCCATCTTTGTTGTTCTGCAACCTCCACTGGTGATACCCAGTGAACAGGGTCTGGAGTGAATCCTCAGCAAACTATAGCAGATATCCCGGAGAAGGACTTGACTGTTTCAGTGAAAACAAACTAACAGAAAGCAACAACAATAACAACATCAACAAAAAAGACCCCGCAGAAACCCCATCCAAAGGCCAACAGCTTGAAAGATAAAAGGCAGATAAGTTCACAAAGATGAGGTAAAAACAATGCAAAAATGCTGAAAAATCAAAAAGCCAGAATGACTCTTCTTCTCCAAGTGATCACAACACCTCTCCAGCAAGGGCAGAGAACTGGGCTGAAGCTGAGATGGGTGAATGGACAGAATTGGGCTTCAAAAAATGGGTAATAATGAACTTTGCTGAGCCAAAAGATTGTGTTCTAACCCAATGCAAAGAAGCTAAGAACCATGACAATAGATTACAGAAGCTGTTAACCAGACTAGCCAGTTTAGAGAAGAACATAAATGATCTGATGGAGCTGAAAAACAGCAGGAGAACTTCATGATGCAAACACATATATCAATAGTTGAATCGACCAAGTGGAAGAAGGAATATCAGAGCTTGAAGACTATCTTGAATCTTGCTGAAATAAGGCAGGCAGACAACATTAGACAAAAACAAATGAAAAGAAACAAACTAAACTTCTGAGAACTTTGGGACTATGTAAAAAGACTGAACCTATAACTGATTGGAGTACTGAAAGAGATGGGGAGAATGGAAATGGAACCAAGTTGGAAACACACGCTTCAGGATATCATCCAGGAGAATTTCCCCAACCTAGCAAGACAGGTCAACATTCAAATTCAGGAAATCCAGAGAAGCCCAATAAGATACTTCATGAGAAGTTCAACCCTAAGTCATATACTCATCAGATTCTCCAAGGTTGAAATGAAGGAAAAAATGTTGAGGGCAGCCAGAGGGAAAGATCAGGTCACCTACAAAAGGAAGCTCATCAGACTAACACCAGATCTCTGAGTGGAAATCCTGCAAGTCAGAAGGTATTGAGGACCAATATTTAACATTCTTAAAGGAAAGAATTTCCAACTCAGAATTTAATATCTGATCAAACTAAACTTCATAAATAAAAAATAAATAAAATCCTTTTCAGATAAGCAAATGCTGAGGGATTTTGTGACCACCAGGCCTACCTTGCAAGAGCTCCTGAAGGAAGCACTAAACATGGAAAGGAAAAACCATTACCAGTCATTACAAAAACACACTGAGGTACACAGACCAACACTATGAAACAACTACATTAACAAATTTTGCTGCTCTGCAAAATTAACCAGCTATCATCATGATGATAGGATCAAATTCACACACAACAATATTAACTTTAAATGTAAATGGGCTAAATGCCCTAATTAAAGGGCACAGGATGACAACTTAGATAAAGAGTGAAGACTCATAAAATGAGTAAGGGAGGATTTCCTTGTTTTCAATTGATTGGAATAGTTTCAGAAAGAATAGTACCAGCTCCTCTTTGTACCTCTGGTAGAATTCGGCTGTGAATCTGTCTGGTCCTGGACTTTTTTTGGTTGGTAGGCTATTAATTTTTGTCTCAATTTCAGAGCCTGTTATTGGTCTTTTCAGGGATTCGACTTCTTCCTGGTTTAGTCTTGGGAGTGTGTATATGTCCAGGAATTTATCCATTTCTTCTAGATTTTCTAGTTTATTTGCATAGAGGTGTTTATAGATTCTCTGATAGTAGTTTGTATTGCTTCAAAGAGAATAAAATACCTAGGAATCCCACTTACAAGAGATGTGAAGGACCTCTTCAAGGAGAACTACAAACCACTGCTTAACAAAATAAAGCAGGACACAAAGAAATGGGAAACCATTCCATGCTCGTGGATATGAAGAATCTATATCGTGAAAATGGCCATATTGCTCAAGGTAATTTATAGATTCAATGCCATCCCCATCAAGCTACCAATGAGTTTCTTCACAGAATTGGAAAAAACTACTTTAAAGTTCATATGGAACCAAAAAAGAGCCCGCATCGCCAAGACAATCCCAAGACAAAAGAACAAAGCTGTAGGCATCATGCTACCTGACTTCCAACTATACTACAAGGCTACAGTAACCAAAACAGCATGGTACTGGTATCAAAACAGAAATATAGACCAATGGAACAGAACAGAGCCCTCAGAAGTAATACCACACATCTACAACCATCTGATCTTTGACAAACCTGACAAAAAGAAGAAATGGGGAAAGGATTCCCTATTTAATAAATGGTGCTGGGAAAACTGACTAGCCATATGTAGAAAACTGAAACTGGATTACTTCCTTAATCCTTCTACAAAAATTAATTCAAGATGGATTAAAGACTTAAATGTTAGACCGAAAACCATAAAAACCCTAGAAGAGAACCTAGGCAATACCATTCAGGGCATAGGCATGGGCAAGGACTGCATGACTAAAACACCAAAAGCAATGGCAACAAAAGCCAAAATAGACAAATGGGATCTAATTAAACTAAAGAGCTTCTGCACAGCAAAAGAAACTACCATGACAGTGAACAGGCAACCTACAGAATGAGAGAAAATTTTTACAATATACCCATCTGACAAAGGGCTAATATCCAGAATCTACAAAGAACTTAAACAAATTTATAAGAAAAAAATCAAACAACCCCATCAAAAAGCGGGCAAAGGATATAAACAGACACTTCTCAAAAGAAGACATTTATGCAGCCAACAGACACATGAAAAAATGCTCATAATCACTGGCCATCAGAGAAATGCAAATCAAAACCACAATGAGATACCATCTCACACCAGTGAGAATGGCGATCATTAAAAAGTTAGGAAACAACAGGTGCTGGAGAGGATGTGGAGAAATAGGAACACTTTTACACTGTTGGTGGGACTGTAAACTAGTTTGATCATTGTGAAAGACAGTGGGGCAATTCCTCAAGGATCTAGAACTAGAAATACCCTTTGACCCAGCAATCCGATTACTAGGTATATACCCAAAGGAATATAAATCTTTTTATTATAAAGATACATGCACACAAATGTCCATTAACAGAACTATTCACAACACTAAAAACATGGAATCAACCCAAATGCCCATTAGTGATAGACTGGAAAACAAAAAGTGGTACATGTGCACCATGGAATACTATGCAGGCATAAAAAGGAATAAGGTCATATCTCTTGCAGCAACATGGATGAAACTGGAAGCCAGGATTCTTGGCAATCTAATGCAGGAACAGAAAACCAAAACACCACATGTTCGCACTTACAAGTGGGAGCTGAGCAATGAGAACGCATTGGACACAGGGAGGGGAACAACACACACTGGGGCCTGTTGGGGCAGAGCATCAAGAAAAATAGCTAATGCAAACCGGGCTTAATACCTAGTCGATGGGTTGATAAGAGCAGCAAACCACCATGGTGCAAGTATACCTACTTGACAAACCTGCAAATCCTGCACAAGTACACCAAAACTTATAATAAAATAAAATATTTTAAAAATAGAAAAAGCATCAAATAACCAATCTAATGATGCATCTTAAAAAATTAGAAAAGCAAAGAGGAAAAAAACCCTGAAAAATGAGCAACATAACATCTAAGAATGGTGGGACAACTACAGAAAAGGTAACATAAGTCGAATAGGTAAACCAAAGGATTAAGAAAGAGAGAAAGAAACAGAAGACACATATTAAACAACAACAACAGAGAATTTCCCCCAAATTAATCTCAAACACCAACTCACAGATTCAGGAAGCTCAAAGAACAGCAAGCAAGATAAAAGACAAAAATAAAAAGAAGAAGAAGAAAAACGTATACGTCAGGGCATATTACATTCAAACTACTGTTAGTTAAACATAAATTTAAATTCCTAAAAGAAGCATTTGTGGGGAAATACCTCATCTTCAGAGGAGCAAATATAAGAAAGACATCCAACTTACCCTCAGAAACCGTGCAGGGAAGAAGAGAGTGGAGTAAAATATTTAAAATGCAGAGAATAAAAACCCATCAACCTGGAAATTTTTTCCCTTTGCAATTGTTTTTCAGAAATGAAAGATATATAAAGAACTTTCGAGCAATCAAAAATTGAAGATATTGGTTACTAGTAGATCTGCCTTGCAAGAATAATGATACATGTCAGAAACTGAACTCTACAATAAGAAGAGAATAAAAGAAGGAAAAAATAAAGGTAAAATATTTTTTAAAAACTTATTTTTCTCATTCTTAGTTGATCTAACAGATAATAGTTTATTCAAAATAATAACTGCAAAAATATGTTTAATTATGTATGCTTCTGCACATGTTTATTTATAGATGCTTCTGTATAGGTGAAATGAATGACATAAATAATAAAAGGGGTGGGAGAGAAAAAGTAAGAATTATTTTGTTATTATTAGGCACTTGTACTACTTGGGAAGTGGTATAGTGCTATTTGAAAGCAGCCTTGGATTAGTTGGTAATATATATTGTAAACTCTAGATAAACAACTAAGAAAAGTGAAAAAGAAGTATAACTGATGTACTAAAAAATAAGAAAAAATGAAATCGTAGAAAATTCTCAATTAATACCA
The DNA here is from genome assembly GCF_008728515.1 of Papio anubis. Taxonomy (NCBI): domain Eukaryota; kingdom Metazoa; phylum Chordata; class Mammalia; order Primates; family Cercopithecidae; genus Papio; species Papio anubis. Next base: position 65,440,136 of record NC_044996.1, read on the forward strand.
AGAAAGGTGGAAAGATGTAAGACAAATATTGAATCAAACAAGAGCAACAAATAGAAACAGTAAATATAATAACTATCAACTCAACTCTATTATAATCATGTTGAACATCAACATATAAATGCACCAATTAAAAGAAAGATATTGTCAGAGTGAATCAACAGACAAGACTCAACTCTATGTTGTCTATAAGAAATCCATTTAAAATGTAAAGACATATATAGATTAAAAGTAAGTGGATGGGGAACAATATACCATTTCTACACTAATTTTAAAAGGTGGAAGTAGCTATATTATTCTTACAGCAGACTTGAGAACATGGAAAATAATCAGGGATAAAAAGGGGCATTAAATAATAATAAAAGGGTCATTTCTCCAACAAAACATATCATTTTTTAATGTGCATGCATGTATTAGGCCATTCTTGCATTGTTATGAAGAAATATACTTGAGATTGGCCAGGTATAGTGGCTCACACTTGTAATCCCAGCACTTTGGGAGGATGAAGTGGATGAATCACTTGAGCGCAGGCATTTGAGACCAGCCTGGTCAACATGGCAAAACCCCATCTATACAAAAAAATACAAAAATTAGCTGGGCATGGTGCCGTGTTCAATTTGAGATGTTTATTAGATGTAAAATCAGTCCTTTTTATTCTGATATAAGGCATCATTTTATTATATGTTTGGTTCAACTTGTTTAGAGGAATTCATATCTGGAATTAATTCAGAAGTTATATATGAATATAATTTGATGCATAAAATATTGCTTTATTTACAACTTATTTTCAAGACTAATGGAGGACAGTAATCAAGGTCAGATATGTGTAATTTTAAATGTTGGACCTTTGCATTACATTTTTTTCCAATCTTGCAAAGGTAAGTGTAGCGTATAGATAATTTTGTGGTTTTACTATAAAATATTTAGAAGTATTTTATACTTAAGATCCAAATGTATACAACTTGATCCACTGAATAAATTTTCTGAAAAATATTTTGAGTGTTGTGGATGTTGTATATTAAATAAGGTATCCTGTTGAGTTTTTCATCGTTATTGCTGTAAGCTTGGGATAAGTCATCTTGGATTTTGTAACAACTGAAAAATATAATTTGACATTTTTAATACAAAGACCATAATCATATTTAAAGATGAACTTGAGCTCTATTAATTATATTAAACTATAGTCTGCCAATGAGCTACAGTCTAATTAATCATTTTGTCAGCTTTGCTTTCTGGAGATACTCAATGTAGATTTGAATAAATAAGAAGTGACTGACCCAGTAACCTTTAAATAATATGAATAGAGATGGAGCAGCTGTAAAATATCATACCTGTAGTATATTCTTATAGCAACACATTTATGCCCTTGTCAGCCACCCATCTTGAGTCATGGAACATATGCTCTGCCATTTTAAATATTCCAGTAAGGGAACAATGGGTAATTTTAAAAGTATTTTTAAAGTTTTAATGTTATATTAAACAAAAGTATTTTTAAGGTAAACAGTTTTTACTCATAAGTTTTGTAGATGACATTGTTCTTTGATTGTCACATCAAAATATATCAAAATGCATGTTGTATCAAAGAAATGCAAAGTAGCAGATGGTATTCAAACGGCAGTAATGCTTCATAGTGAGATGAGTCTTCATTTTTATTGGTCACTTTTAAGGAGTGCTTAGTTGCAAAAAAAAAATCTTATGGGGAAAAATAAAAGATTTGTGTAGCTTAAAGATAATTTACGTAAGAAAAGCCACCACATGCTTTATTTAAGAATTACTATGCTTTAAATTAGCTATCTCTTTCGGTGTACGTGCGTGATTTACCAAAGCTCTGCAGTCTTGAGTTTCTCTTCTTGCTGTGCTGTCCTTGCCCATACATCATGGTTTACACTCAGAGCTAGGATTAAAAAACAACTGCACTGTTTGTCAGCCGGAAACCAATATGCTTTATTATTAGTCAATTTACAGGTGCAAGAATTTTATCTCAGAATGTAATATTTATTCCAATAAGTCCCTTGAGAACAAAAATTAGGACTATTTTGGGAATTAACTATTGAACCATAGTGCTGAGAATTAAAAACTAAGAATTTTTTTTTTTCTTTTTTCTATAACAAAACTAAGCCAACTAGAGTCAGCTTAATTTTCATGACCATAGCTCAACCATCTGCAGTGGTCACGTATTAGGACCTAAAAATACTGTGCTTTCTATGCAGATAGGAAAGAATTTGTCCCAAGTATAGGCCCAAATATATTTTAAAATCCTGAGAAAAGTCTCCAGCATAAAGTGTAAACAATTGAATGGGGATTTAATTAATTTGCCTACGAAATTGCAGTCCCGGTTTTAGTGTATTGTGCAGTGCCTTGATGATGCTGGCTATTTGTTTTCAACATAACATCTTATGTTTTAAGACTTTTATAATGAAAATATGAAAAATCTTTTATGGAAGAAAAAATAACCTAACAAAAAGTATAAGTTATTAAGAAAATTAAGACCGAGTCCAAACATGCTGATAAAAAAGTAAAATAAAAATCCATCTGATGAATGTTCCCCAAATCCCAGCTGTTTGAATATATATCCAGCTGACTGAATTTGTTCACTGACCTTCTGAATGCCTGCTAATGTACAGCCTCAGGGTTTCAGGCTTTTATGCCTCCTGAATATCCTGCCAAATGCTTGCATCTTTGTTGTACCAAATACACCCTCGGCTTAGAGGAACAAATCAAAAACTGTTGTTTCTTATTAACTTTCACAAACATATTTTACTTTTTTGTTGCTACCAAATGTTTTCCTATCTATTATAGCTGTTAAAAATATTTCAGAAAATGTTAAGTTCACATGAATGTAAAAACTAATTTATTTCTGTTAAAACTCACATTCTACTTGTATAGTTTTTATATCATAGGTTATATTTCTGACCATCTTGTTGAATCCTCTTTTTAATAATAAACATAAGATGGTGCTGAAAGATCCCAGTTGGGCAACGAGTGTCTAAATAGGCATCAATTGTTTTAGAAAATGCTTCATGTCTGAAACAAGTGCTGAAGGTATTTTCTTCCATACTCGGCTACTATTTATGTGTACCATCAAGTCCCATAACTGCATGTGCATCCTGAGGACCATATCATAATGAACAGCCATCTATTGAAGATATGGCTTGGACAAATATTTCAGTTTCTTATGTAAACTAACCCTCGTATCAACAGCCTTCTAATGAGCTAACGTTAGTTCTTGGAACTGCCTTTCCTAAACTCTGTACTTCTTTTGTCAACCTCTGTATCAACGTTCAGAGTCTTCTGGAAAGAATGCAGTCCTTTGGCTTCCATAAGTATTTGCACTTAGTGATAGAAAAAAGTACACTGGTTTTATCTCAGTCCTCCCACTGTAGAAAATTACCGTTTGGGATTTAACATAAAACAAAAAGGGCAGGCCTATTTTCTGTTAGCTGCTCAATGCCACCTGAATTTTTGATGTGTACTGAAGATATTGCAAAATTAGAATTCCTAGAAAATGATGAGGGGATTATTTCAAATTATTCAGAAATTATGCAAATTCTGTCTCTCTCTCTGTGTGTGTGTGTACACACATGTGCGTGTGGCATATGAAATATATTAGAATTGAAATTATTGAGATTTCTTCATCACATAAAATGTCTTCCCATTAATTTGCTGTTGTTCTTACTTTCTTTGCTGACATGTTCTTGCTTTCTTTGTATTTCCTAATTCAATCATTGAATGCTTTCAACATTAAACATCGTATCAGAGAAATATATTGTATGCTAATTTTTAACATCCGACTAAGCTTTTTAGCAATAGTGGAATAGCGTTGCTTGAAGAATGTGGCATATAAAGCATCACTGCCACTGCCATGCTCCCACTGAGTATGAAGGAGAGTAAACTGTGTTGCCATTAACGGGGAGGTTGCTTTGTGTTTGACTGACTGGTGAAAGATAATTTACAGTTGACTTACTCTGAAGGAAAGACTTGTTGATTTGATCGCACACTTATAGCTGTAGGTAGAGGATGATAGATTTTTCTATCATTGTGAGAAACTGCAACCTATATGCTTGCTGGTAGATTTGTTTGATTCATCTACTTAACAACTAGCAATGAAAGCTTTATTTGGGACAGTTCTAAAGATTTCAATCCCAGAGGCCCACAAACTCTTAATTTTTCTGTACATTGTCAATTTTGGTTCAGTTTCAAAGTTAACGATTCTGGTGTTTGTTTATTCACAGAAGGGCAGTATCCATTATTCTTCATACAAGCTCACTCTGAGTGATTCTGCTTAAAGATAGATGTTTATTATAATCCCTTTTTAACAATACTGTAATCCTTTTATAATAGCCTGGAAAAAATTATTTTGCATATCATTATTTTGCAGTTTTATTTCATATAATAAGAAGGAGAGATGGTTCTGTTTCTATCCAAATTTTCTCCCATTATTAAAACTAGCCATTTGGTAAAAAGAAAAATTCTATAGTTGAAAAATCTAAAATAGTTTCACAGACTGAAAGCAAATTGATCAATGTTTCATTTTAGGGAGAAAAATGTTTACTTATTTACAGAATTTTCTAGATAGTTTCTTAAATTTTAATATTTGTGGTAACATACTAGTTGTATATATTTATGGGGTACATGAGAAACTTTGATACTTTGATACGTGCAATGCATAATTTCATCATAGTAAGTAGGATAGCCATCCCCTCAAGCATTTATCCCTTGTGTTACAAACAGTCTAATTACACTATTTAAGTTATTTAAAAATGTACAATCAAATGATTTTTACTGTAGTTACCATGTTATGCTATCAAATAATAGGTATTATTCATTCTTTCAAATTACTTTTCATACCCATTAGCCATTTCCACTTTCCTCTCCTCCCTGCGCTACCCTTACCAGCTTCTGGTAACTATCCTCCGACTCTCTATCCTGGGAGTTCAATTGTTTTAATTGCTAGCTCCCACAAGTGAGTGTGAACATGCAAATTTTGTCTTTTGGTGCTGGTTTATTTCACTTAACGTAATGACCTCTAGTTTCACCCATGTTATTGCAAATGACAAGATGTTACTCATTTTTATGGCTGAATAGTATTCCATTGTGTGTATTTACCACATTTTCTTTATCCATTCATCTGTTGCTGGACGCTTCGGTTGCTTCAAATCTTGGCTATGGGAATCATGCTGCAACACACATAAAAGTGCAGATATACCTTTGATATATTAATTTCCTTTCTTTTGGGTATATACTAAGCAGTAGGATTTCTTGATCATATGGTAGCTCTATTTTTAGATATTGAGGGAGCCTCGAAACTGTTCTCCATAGTGTGTAATAATTTACCTTTTGACCAATGGTGTACAAGATTTCCCTTTTCCACACATTCTCAGCAGCATTAAACACTGGATACAAAACATGTTAACTGGTGCAAAATGATATATCACTGTAGTTTTAATCAGCATTTATCTGATGATCAATGATGTCGAGCACCTTTTCATATGGCTGTTTGCCATTTGTAGGTATTCTTTTGAGAAATGTCTATTCAAGTATTTTGCCAAATTTTAAGTCAGATTATTAGATCTTTTCTTAAAGAGTTTTTTGAGTTCCTTATATATTCTGATTATTAGTCCCCTGTGAGATATGTAGATTGAAAATATTTTCTCCCATTCTGTGGGTTGTTTCTTCGCTCTGTTGACATTTCCTTTGCTGTGCATAACACATTTTAAGAGAAATTACATAAACCTAAATTTTGAATATATTTTATCCCAATGCTTTTTATATTGCTCCCTCCACTCTACTTATTTATACCTTATTATGTATGTTGTGGTAGATGGTGTTATGGTGTTATTGGGCCTTATATTTTACTGCTCCTTGTGTCTACACAATTTGCCATGCAACTTTGCAGTCTCTCCAAAAGACAACAACAAAAAAGGTAGCATGTGCTTCTTAGTCCCTTTACTTTGATCTGTGGACTGTGAAATGTTATAGATGATAGTGGAATGTGAGTAGATTCATGACAGTGTGATAAACTTGAGTTTCCTCTAGACTTTAAGAAACCTCACATGCTTCTGTTTTTAGTTTTGCAACTTGGTACTTACCATAAAAGTCTGTCAGAAATCTGGGTAATAGTTATTTCATCAGCCTGGCCCTCAGGGTGAAATAAATGGAATGGAAAAGCATCGAATACATAGTTAAGGTCCCAAGCCCAGGTAGGTACACAACTTGCAGAAGAACTACCCTGCCAAGCCAATCCTAGATCAGCTGACTTCCAGCCAATTGTGGATATGTGAGAAATAAATTATTATTGTTATATTCCACTGAGATTTTAAAGTTGTTAGTTATGCAGCAATGAGTGCCTGATGCATGCATAACACTATGCGATAAATTTTACAAATTTTTCTGTGCACAGTCTTTACTCCCTCCCTGCCCCTAAACCATTATGCCATGGATATTCACAAAGAAAGATCTTTGGACCACTTATTGAGAGCCAAGTACTGAGAAGTCCTTTACATATATCAACAATTTTAATTTTCCCAACATCTCTAAGAGGCAGCTACACTTATTATCACCTCTATTTTACAGATGAAATCAATGCTTAAGCAGATTCAATACTTTTTCTGTGGTCACCCAAGGAGTATGGGATGAACATGAAAAGCAAACCGAAATATAATAAGAATTCTGGAATTTATTTTATGTGTGACTTTAAGTTATTGGACAGCTTTGAGTTGGGTCAAGTCGATGTATTTGCTTAATATTTAAATGATTGGATTTTACTTGTTCATTTGTTTGTTTTACTTTTAAACTAAGTGTAAGACTTTCTTCTTTAACCCCAATGAAGAAAGAGTGGCTGAGTTTGCCCTCCTACCTTAAACAACTGGAATACTGGACAACATATATGAATCAACTGTTTTTGGACATTATACAATAGGCAGCCCAAGATTGTGGTCTTAGGAAATATGCAAACAAATAAGGTAAACCCTATTTTTGCCCTGAATTTCTTCCTGCAGTTACATTCTGAACCAGAGATTCCAGGGACATATCACAAGTACAGCATAGCTGTCCTGCTGAGTCCAGGAGAGATAGATCGGAGTCCAGGGTATGTAAGTTTACAGAAAGTTATAAAGCAGCAATCCAGAGAAGCAGCTATGGAGAAAATAATATACACATATCTATATAGGGTTACCCTTGAGCCTTTACTTAATAGGAAGATGAGAATGAGTAACATAAATTCCCACAATATTGGGCAGAAAGTAATTTGGAAGCTACAGTTTAATGGTTGCTAGAGTTCACAGGAGTTCGTGAGTTTTTTCAAGATCCCCCCAATCAGAGCGGAGTGTACTCAGTGATTACTCAGGATATTCACTAGAAACCCTAGAATGGTCATTCCAAAGTATGGAAGCTAAACTATCACTAGAGAAAAGGCTATTTTGTGCCTATTCTAAAAGTCTTAAAAGCAAGCTTTTAGTGGATTAAACTACATTGTAATTAAATATCAACCAAAACAAAGCTTAACACTCTTTAGTGGTAGACAAAAAAAAAATTTTGAGATACAGAACAATGTAACATTCACAACATCGAGCATCTAATCAAAATCTACTAGCCATGCTAAAACAAAGAAATCATTAACTCATAACAGGGTAAAAACCAATCAATAGAAATAGACCAAGATGGCCCACGCCTGTAATCCCAGCACTTTGGGAGTCTGAGGTGGGTGGATCACTTGAGATCAGGAGTTTGAGACCAGCCTGACCAACATGGTGAAACCCTGTTTCTACTGAAAATAAAAATTAGCTGGGCATGGTGGCGAACGCCTGTTATCCCAGCTACTTGGGAGGCTGAGGCAGGAGAATCACTTGAATCTGGCAGGCAGAGGTTGCAGTGAGCCAAGATCACACCATTGCACTCCAACCAGGGCAACAAGAATGAAACTCCATCTCAACAAAACAAAACAAAACAAAACAAAACAAACAAATGAAAAACCAAGATATGATTACATTTAAGTAATTGGAGCCTTTTTTTCTGTTTCATTTTTAGAGATGGGGTCTTGCTCTATAGCCCAGGCTGGATTGCTGTGGTGCAATCTTAGCTCACTGCACCCTCAAACTCCTGGACTCAAGTGATCCTTCTACCTCAGCCTCTCAAGTAGCTGAGATTAAAGGCAGACACACTGTAACCAGCTACTTTATGTTCAGAAACAGGGTCTTGGTATGGTTCCATACTTTATGTTCAGAAACAGACTTGTCTTGAACTCCTGGCCTCCAGTGATTTTCCCACTTTGGCCTCTCAAAGCACTGAACTGAGCTACCTTTGCCCAGACTAACTGGAGACTTTTGATCAACTTCTGATGAGTTTTCAGAATTATTTCATGCAAACCGAAAATATGCCCTGACATATTTATACTGTTTGAAACATATTGAAGTTGTTTTTAAGTTAGTAAAATCATTACTCATAAATGAACCATTGGTGCTTGTGTGAGCCTTAAGCCTGGCCAAACGTTCTCAGGTTAAAAATAATAAATGAACACCACTTTGGTGAGGATATCTTTTAGAAAACACCTTTGGCCTACAAATATCAATCACCTAAGCCCTTTTCAGTAATAGAATTGTGGGATGTTGGGGCCACACTTCAAAAAATTTATCATCCAGGTAAATTAGAAAGACTAATATTCTAGAAAAAATAATGAACAATTCCGTGTCAATTATATGTTAATGTTAAATTATTTCATACAGATTGGATTACTGGGTTGGAAATCACAGACAGACTAAAACATGTCCTGGGCTTTAAAAAATGTTTAGGATCATGGTAGATCTCTGCTGAGACAATAACATTTTAGTTGAGCAAAACAATGTGAGTAAAACAATGCAGGGTTATTATGATGTTTTAAAATTAGTAGTAGATCCTGGTATTTGCAAGGAAGAATTTTAAAAGTATATTGAAAAATAAATTTATTATAATTTTTCCTGAACCAAATGTTCTTGAAATTTGGGCATGTGGCTTTTGAAGTTATTCATCATATCAGAGCAAAAACGTTAATGAACTGAAGTGGGCAATATTTACTTATATGCAAATTTGAGCATGGAATTAAATTACTGGCATAAAACAACGTGTCTACAGATGTGGAAAATCAATTAAAAGACTTAAAAAACTATTTTGATTGCATTTACCAACCTTTTTATCACTGCATAATAAGCAAATGATTAGGAAATAAACTATTATAATGGTTAAAATGCAATTGTTTACAGGCATATCTCAGAGATATCGTGGGGTAAGTTCCAGATCACCATGATAAAGTGAATATCATACTAAAGCAAGTCACATTATTTTTAAAGTTTTCCCATGCACATAAAGGTTACGATTACACATTACTGTAGTCTATGAAATATACAATAGCATTATGTCTAAGAAGCAATGTATATACTGTAGTTTAAAAAAATAGACAAAAATAGCCAACAGATATATGAAAAAATGCTCATCATTAATCATCAGGGAAATGCAAATTAAAACCATAATGAGATATCATCTTACCTTGATTAGAATGGCTATTATTAAAAAGAAAAAACAACAGATGTTGGTGAGGATGCAGAGAAAAGGGATCTCTTATACACTGTTGATTGGAATGTAAATTAGTACATCCTCTATGGAAAAGAGTATGGATATTTCCTTAAACACTAAAGTAGAAGTACCATACAATCCCACTACTGAGTATTTATCCAAAGGAAAGCATATCAAGATATTTAAGGGATACTCACCCTTCTATGCATTGCAGTACAATTTATAATAGCGAAGGTATAGAATCAATCTAAGTGTTCATCAATGGATTAATGGATAAAAAAGATATGCTTTATATACACAATAGAATACTATTTAGCCATAAAAATTAAAACATGCCATTTGCAGCAACATGGATAAAACTGAAGTCATTATGTTAAGTAAAATAAACCACGCACAGAAAGACAAATATCACATGTTCTTCCTCATGTAGGAGCTAAAAGAGCTGAACTCATGGAGATAGAAGCATAGAATGATAGATACCAGAGACTGAGAAGAGTGCATGGGTGGCTGAGGGGAAAATGAAGAGAGATCAGTTAACAGGTACAATCATGCAGATGGAATGAACACATCTAAATAGCAGAATATGGTGATTATAGTTAAAAACAATCAGAGTATGATATATTTCAAAATAGCTAGAAAAGAGGACGTTAAATGTATTCAATACACAGAAATGATAAATATTGAGGTGATGAGTACCCTACATACTCTGATTTAATCATTATGCATTCTATGCATGTAACATAATTTCACAGACAGGCACTTCTTAAATATGTACAAATGTAATATATCAAAAAAATTAAAAATATTTATTGCTGAAACACGCTCATGATTATATGAGCTTTCATGTAATTATAATACTTTTGCTGGTGGAGGGACTTGCTGTTGGAGGACTGTGACTTCCTATCAGTGCTGATGGATCACAGTTGTGGTTATTGAAGGTTGGCGTGTTTGTGGCGATTTTTTAAAATAAGACAGCAATGCAGTTTGCTGCATCAATTAACTCTTCCTTTCATGAAATATTTCTCTGTAGCATGTGGTGATAGTTGATAGAACTGTTAGGAACGGTATAAGCAGACATGAGCAGGGCAGAATAGGGCCCCAAAGAATGTCAGGCGACTGCCAGTCGACAATCAGGTGATCGTCACACAACTGATGGCATGTAGGGGAACATTTCCAAACAAAACACGAGACATCTTGAGCTTGTGGGCAACAACTTACCAATAAAAACTTAAAATGGTGAACTTTGATCTTGCTCTGGGGACATGTCCAGGCATGCACAGTAAGAGAAGTAAGGGACAAAATGGCAAAGTTTTGCCTTCCTCCGGAAGCATGTCCAGGCATGAGCAGTAAGGGGCAAAATGGTAGAATTTGACCCATGTATTACATTCCTCTGGGAGCACTAGTTCAGTAGGAGAAAGACCCCCCAAGAAAGCATGTGCATAATTTCAACCTCCATATGGTGCATGAGACCCCTCCCAGACACTGGCAAGGCACTGTGCATGTTTTGATTAGCCAACAGCTTTCTCAGGGGGAGAGATGACAGGAAATAGTACTATAAATCTAAAAGAGCTCTGAGCTAACAATCAAGCAAGTCACTCAATCCTTTAAGTTGTTTGCTTGGTTTCTTCGAAGTGTAGTTTTCTTTGCTTCAATAATCCCTTGTTTCTGCCTTAAATCAACTTTTTTCTCTTGACCAAATTATTTCTCCTAAGAAGACAAGAATTGAAGATTGTGTACCCCACCCAGAGTTGCCACCAGTAACATATTTAATTGCCATGACTCCCATGACTCAGATTGCTGCCTCTTGGTAAGACCCCTCTGTGCCTCAACTTCCTCAATTGAAGGCACCTAACTCTGCTTACATGGAGTCTTCTTTCTCTAATTTTCTCACTCACTAACCAGCCTCCACAACAAGGACTGGAGATCTTCATTTTCTTAACTAAAACTGGCGTCTCCACAATAAGTCTGAACGCTGTTCTGCTTACTTTTTCTGCAGACTGTGAGATGGCCTTGGGGACAAATTAGCTGCTTCTCTACTTTTGCTTTATGTATCACAAGACTTTTTCTCTGGTAACACTGGGAGGACCATGACTCCACCAACTCCCTATTACCTATTATGCATTTTTAATTCCTGCTACACTATAAGACCAGGTTTTCCAGTGGCTCTTGAGGCGATTTGTTCACCTCCATAGGGCATCTGTCTGTAGCCCATTAATATTGTCTCCCATCTCCCTTCCACGGTTATCCCTACTTTGACAAGAGGGAAAATTCTTTCTCTAGCTTTTGTGGTCAACCGTCCCAAACTCCTTGGCCCTCTGGTGATTTCTCCTCTATGTCAAGAATGCCAATAAGCATTGTCCTTTTTGTTCTGAGCACTGATTTTTGTGAATGCACAAAAACATTTCACAAATGTCTTTTCTTTCTCTCCCATTCCCACCAATCTCAGATAAATTGCCCTGCTTTTTAAATACTTGTTTTGCATGCTGCCCCAAGAACCCACATTGGGTTTCAGGCTAGCGCCTGGAACGGGGGTCTCATCACTCTGACTAGTGCCTTATCCTGCTGTGGATGAGGTAGCATCCAAGATGCAAGACAAAGTCTCCTCTTTCCTTTCCTCTCCTTAAGCCGAAAGAAAGGGTCTCTTCTGGAGCCATGAGCTGTGCAGCCTGGGATTCGGAGAGTGGTACTGCCATCATTCCCTTGGTGGCCCCAGCTGTTGCTTCAGTATGTTACATTCCCTCTCAATCCACTGTCTCGTGGCCTAGTTCAGGTTTGCTTGGAGACACAGTGTGCTGTAGTCCTTGCTAGTGAGATTTGGAAGCACTCAAGTTTAGACTACTGGGATTTGTGATTCCCTTTTGGCTAGGGCTGGTTTGAATGCTCCCTTCATGGGCGAGCATCAACTGAGTTTGGTCATGTGTTTCCGTCTGCTCTTTCAGGGTAGCACTGAGTTCACTGTCTCACAATAGCTGTCTTTTCTCTCCCCCAGCATTCAGAGATGCTCTCTGCACCAGGCCATGGCCTTTAGGGGTGTGGGAAGGGTGTTGGCAGTTCAGGACTTTTAAAATTATCTCTTCAATTTCTTTATTAGCGATATGAATTTAATACCAGGCACTATAAGTGCTTACCTGATTTTGGGTACTTATGAAGGTTGTTTTTTGTTTTGTTTTGTTTTTGCTTTTTTGTTCTGTGTGGATTTTGATTTGGTATATTTCTTGGGGGGGGTGGAGATGATCAGTGAAGCTTTTGTGTTCAGCCACCTCATTTAACCTCTGATTCCAGCTGGACCTTTTCTGCCACCATCAGGGTAAATAGTCAGGGCCTATTTATAAACCTTCATAGCCTGGAGGGAAGACCTTAATCCTTGTAAAGCTTTTAACGCAGACTTCATCATCATAGCTATGCTTAGCCACCTGCTCCAGGACTCTCCATTAGGAGGCCTTGGACACTTACCTGCTGAATACCTTCTGATATTTCTCTTCCAGAAGCCGAAGGGAAAAACTGCCTCTTCTTGTACAGGCCAAATTAAAAAATGTCACCGCGGGCTCCTCCCCCTATTTATGCCACTCCCAGACCTTTGGAATTGACCTTACCCTACTCTGGGCTCCTTATTTCTCCCTGCCCATTACAGGAGGTAAGAGACCCAATCAGACCCATCCAGGTCCAGGTCCAGGTCCCATTTTCCATGCAGGACCTTTGGCAAGTTAGGAAAACCTTGGAAAGTTCTTGGAAGACCCCAAAAAGCTAAAGGAGGGCTTCCAATTTTCTTTTAACATTTAGATTATCTTGGATGAACATAAATTTTGGAGGGGAGAAGCCCTCAAATGAGAGAAAACAGATACTGTGAAAGCAGCAATTTATTGTGAGGATGACATACACCTGGCAAATCCTACCCACACTGAAGGGACTACAGTTGTTTCCCAGAGAAACCCCAGTTGGGACTACTATAGCCAAGTGGGAATATGGGCCAGCAGCCATATGCTCCTAATAGAGGCAGTAAAATAGAGTAAGTTCAACGCTACAAACCATAATAAAATACGCACAGCACATAAGAGGCCAAATGAAATTTTTTGCATTGCTCTGATGCTATTTATTACTATTTCTGCCACCTATATCTTTTTTTATTATTACACTTTAAGTTCTGGGGTACATGTGCAGAACGTGCAGCTTTGTTACATAGATATACACCTGCCATGGTGGTTTGCTGCACCCATCAACCCATCATCTATATTAGGTATTTCTCCTAATGCTATCCTTCCCCTAGCCCCTCACACTCCAACAGGCCACAGTGTGTGATGTTCCCCTCCCTGTGTCCATGTGTTCTCATTGTTCCACTCCCACTTATGAGTGAGAACATGCAGTGTTTGGTTTTCTGTTCCTATGTTAGGTTGCTGAGAATGATGGTTTCCAACTTCATCCATATCCCTACAAAGGACATGAACTCATCCTTTATATAGCTGCATAGTATTCCACGGTGTATATGTGCCACATTTTCTTTATCCAATCTATCATTGATGGGCATTTGGGTTGCTTCTAAGTCTTTGTTGTCATGAATAGTGCCACAATAAACATACATGTGCATGCGTTTTTGTAGTAGAATGATCTATAATCCTTTGGGTGTATACCCAGTAATGGGATTGCTGGGTCAAATGATATTTCTGGTTCTAGATCCTTGAGGAATTGCCACACTGTCTTCCATAATGTTTGAACCAATTTACACTGCCATCAACTGTATAAAGCATTCCTATTTCTCCATGTCCTCTCTAGCATCTGTTGTTTCCTGACTTTTTGATGATCATCGTTCTAACTGGCTTGAGATGGTATCTCATTGTGGTTTGATTTGCATTTCTCTAATGATCAGTGATGATGAGTTTTTTTTCATATGTTTGCTGGCTGCATAAATGTCTTCTTTTGATAAGTGTCTATTCATTTCCTTCGCCCACTTTTTGATGGGGTTGTTTGTTTTTTCTTGTAAATTCGTTTACGTTCTTTGTAGATTCTGGATATTAGCCCTTTGTCAGATGGATAGATTGCAAAATTTTCCTCCTATTGTTGTTCACTTTGATGATAGTTTCTTTTGCTGTGCAGAAGCTCATTAGTTTAATTAGATCCCATTTGTTAATTTTGGCTTTTGTTGCAATTGCTTTTGGTGTTTTAGTCATGAAGTTTTTGCCCATGCCTATGACCTGAATGGTATTGTCTACGTTTTCTTCTAGAATTTTTATGGTTTTAGGTCTGACGTTTAAATCTTTAATCCATCTTGAGATAATTTACGTATAGGGTGTAAGAAAGGGGCCCGTTTTCAGTTTTCTGCATATGGCTAGCCTGTTTTCCCAAAACCATTTATTAAATAGGGAGCCCTTTCCCCCATTGTTTGTTTTTATCAGATTTGTCAGAGATCAGATGGTTGTAGATGTGTGGTGTTATTTCTGAGGCCTCTGTTCTGTTCCATTGGTCTATATTTCTGTTTTGGTACCAGTACCATGCTGTTTTGGTTACTGCGCCTTGTAGTGTAGTTTGAAGTCAGGAAGCATGATGTCTCCAGCTTTGTTCTTTTTGCTTAGGATTGTCTTGACAATGCGGGCTCTTTTTTGGTTCCATATGAAATTTAAAGTAGTTTTTTCTAATTCTGTGAAGAAAGTCAATTGTAGCTTGATGGGTTTAGCATTGAATCTATAAATTACTTTGGGCAGTATGGCCATTTTCACAATATTGATTATTCCTATCTATGAGCATGGAATATTTTCCCATTTATTTGTGTCCTCTCTTATTTCCTTGAGCAGTGGTTTGTAGTTCTCCTTGAAGAGGTCCTTCACATCCCTTGTAAGCTGTATTCTCTTTGCAGCAATTGTGAATGGGAGTTCACTTATGATTTCTCTGTTTGTCTGTTCTTGGTGTATAGGAATGCTTGTGATTTTTGCACATTGATTTTGTATCCTGAGACTTTGCTGAAGTTGCTTATCAGCTTAAGAAGATTTTGGGCTGAGACAATGGGGTTTTCTAAATATAAAATCATGTCATCTGCAAACAGAGACATTTTGACTTCCTCTTTTCCTATTTGAATACCCTTTATTTCTTTCTCTTGCCTGATTGCCCTGGCCAGAACTTCCGATACTATGTTGAACAGGAGTGGTGAGAGAGAGAGGGCATCCTTGTCTTGTGCCAGTTTTCAAAGGGAATGCTTCTAGCTTTTTCCCACATAGTATGATATTGGCTGTGGGTTTGTCATAAATAGCTCTTATTATTTTGAGATATGTTCCATCAATATCTAGTTTATTGAGAGATTTTAGCATGAAGGAGTGTGAATTTTGTCCAAGGCCTTTTCTGTATCTATTGAGATAATCATGTGTTTTTTGTCTTTGTTTAGTTTATGTGATGGATTACGTTTATTGATTTGCATATTTTGAACCTGGCTTGCATCCCAGGTATGAAGCCAACTTGATCATGGTGGATAAATTTTTTGATGTGCTGCTGGATTCAGTTTGCCAATATGTTATTGAGGATTTTTGCATTGATATTCATCAGAAATATTGGCCTGGATTTTCTTTTTTGTTGTGTCTCTGCCAGGTTTTGGTATCCGGATGATGCTGGCTTTATAAAATGAGTCAGGGAGGATTTCCTCTTTTTCTATTGTTTGGAATACTTTCAGAAGGAATGGTACTAGCTCCTCTTTGTAGTTCTTGTGGAATTCGGCTGTGAATCTGTCTGGTCCTGGACTTTTTTTGGTTGGTAGGCTATTAGTTACTGCCTCTATTTCAGAACTTGCTATTGGTCTATTCAGGGATTCGACTTCTTCCTGGTTTAGACTTGGAAGAGTGTATGTGTCCAGGACTTTTTCTCTTTCTTCTAGACTTTCTAGTTTATTTGTGTAGAGGTGTTTATAGTATTATCTGATGGTATTTTGTATTTCTGTGGGATCGGTGGTGATATCCCCTTTATCATTTTTTGTGTCCATTTGATTCTTCTCTCTCTTCTTCTTTATTAATCTGGCTAGAGGCTATCTTTTTTTGTTGATTTTTTCAAAAACACAGCTCCCATATTCATTGATTTTTTGAAGTGTTTTTCGTGTCTCTATCTCCTTCAGTTCTTCTCTGATCTTAGTTATTTCTTGTCTTCTGCTAGCTTTTGAATTCGTTTGCTCTTGTTTCTCTAGTTCTTTTAATTGTACTATTAGGGTGTCAATTTTGTATCTTACTTTCTCCTGTGGGAATTTAGTGCCATAAATTTCCCTCTAAACACTGCTTTAAATGTGTCTCAGAGATTCTGGTATGTTGTGTCTTTGTTCTCATTGGTTTCAAAGAACATCTTTGTTTCTGCCTTCATTTTGTTATTTACCCAGTAGTCATTGAGGAGCAGATTGTTCAGTTTCCATGTAGTTGTGTGGTTTTGAGTGAGTTTCTTAATCCTGAGTTCTAATTTGGTTGCACTGTGCTCTAAGAGACTGTTTATTATGATTTCTGGGTTTTTTTTTAATTATTTTTTTATTTGCTGAGGAGTGTTTTGCTTCCAACTATGTGGTCTGTTTTAGAATAAGTGTGATGTGGTGCTGAGAAGAATGTATATTCTGTTTATTTGGGGCGGAGAGTTCTGTAGATGTCTCTTAGATTTGCTTGGTCCAGAGCTGAGTTCAAGTCCTGAATATCCTTGTTAATTTTCTGTCTTGTTGATCTGTCTAATATTGACAGAGGGATATTAAAGTCTCCCACTACTATTGTGTGGGAGTCTAAATCTCTTTGTCAGTCTCTAAGAACTTGTTTTATGAATGTGAGTGCTCCTTTATTGGGTGCATATATATTTAAGATAGTTAGCTCTTCTTGTTGGATTGATCCCTTTACCATTATGTAATGCCCTTCTTTGTCTCTTTTGATCTTTGTTGGTTTAAAGTCTGCTATATCAGAGACTAGGATTGCAACCCTTGCTGTTTTTTTGCTTTCCATTTGCTTGGAAAATCTTCCTCCATCCCTTTATTTTGAGCCTATGTGTTTCATTGCATATGAGATGGATCTCCTGAATAGAGCACACCGATGGATCTTGACTCCTTGTCTAATTTGTCAGTCTGTGCCTTTTAATTGGAGCATTTAACCCATTTACATTTAAAGTTACTATTATTATGTGTCAATTTGATCCTGTCACTATTATGATAGCAGGTTATTTTTCCCATTAGTTTATGCAGTTTCTTCATAGTGTCAATGGTCTTTACAATTTGGTAAGTTTTTGCAGTTGCTGGTATTAGTTGTTCCTTTCCATGTTTAGTGTTTCCTTCAGGAGCTCTTGTAAGGCAGGAATGGTGGTGACAAAATCTCTCAGCAATTGTTTGTCTTTAAAGGATTTTATTTCTTTTTATGAAACTTAGTTTGGCTGAATATAAATTCTGGGTTGAAAATTCTTTTATTTAAGAATGCTGAATATTGGCCCCCACTCTCTTCTGGCTTGTAGGGTTTCTGCAGACAGATCCACTGTTAGTCTGATGGGCTTCCCTTTGTGGGTACCCTGATCTTTTTCTCTGGCTGCCCTTAACATGTTTTCCTTCATTTCAACTATGGCGAATCTGATGACTATGTGTCTTGGGGTTGCTCTTCTCGAGGAGTATCTTAGTGGTGTTCTCTGTGTTTCCTGAATTTGAATGTTGGCCTATCTTGCTAGGTTGGGGAAGTTCTCCTGGATAATATCCTGAAGAGTGTTTTCCAACTTGGTTCCATTCTCTCCGTCACTGTCAGGTACACCAAACAAATGCAGATTTGGTGTTTTCACACAGTCCCATATTTCTTGGAGGCCTTGTTCTTTCCTTTTCATTCTTTTTTCTCTAATCCTTTCTTCTCACTTTATTTCATTAAGTTGATCTACAATCTCTGATATCCTTTTATCTGCTTGATAGATTTGGCTATTGATATTTGTGTATGCTTCATGAAGTTCTTGTGCTGTGTTTTTCAGCTCCTTCAGGTCATTTATGTTCTTCTCTAAACTGGTTATTCTGGTTAGCGATTAATCTAACCTTTTTTCGAGGTTCTTAACCACCTTGCATTGGGTTAGAACATGCTTCTTTAGTATGGGGGAGTTTGTTATTACCCACCTTCTGAAGCCCACCTCTGTCAATTCGTCAAATGCATTCTCTGTCCAGTTTTGTGCCCTAACCTGCGAGGAGTTGTAAGCCTTTGGAGGAGAAGAGGTGTTCTAGTTTTGGGAATTTTAAGCCTTTTTTCACTGGTTTCTCCTCATTTTTGTGGATTTATCTACCTTTGGTCTTTGATGTTGGTGAACTTTGGATGGGGTCTCTGAGTGGATGTCCTTTTTGCTGTTGATGCTTTTTCTTTCTGTTTGTTGGTTTTTCTTTTAACAGTCAGGTCCCTCTGCTGCAAGTCTGCTGGAGTTTGCTGGAGGTACACTACAGACCCTGTATGCCTGGGTATCACCAGAGGAGGGTGCAGAGCAGCAAAGATTGCTGGACAAATACGAACAGCTCTGGTCTGCAGCTCCCAGAGAGATCGATGGAGAAGACGAGTTATTTCTTCATTTCTAGTGGAGGTACCCAGTTCATCTCATTGGGACTGGTTGAACAGTGGGTGCAGCCCACGAAGGGTGAGCTGAAGCACAGTGGGGCATTACCTCACCCAGGAAGTGCGAAGGGTCTGGGAATTCCCTCCCCCAGCCAAGGGAAGCTGTGAGGGACTGTCCTGTGAGGAACGGTGCACTCTGGCCCAGATACTGTGCTTTTCTCATGTTCTTTACAACCCGCAGACCAGAAGATTCCCTACTGTGCTTACGCCACCAGGGCCCTGGGTTTCAAGCACAAAACTGGCCACAGCGAGGTAGCTGCGGTTTATTTTCATACCCCAATGGCACCTGGAATGCCAGCGAGACAGAACCATTCATTTCCCTGGAAAGGGTGTTGAAGCCAGGGAGCCAAGTGATCTGTCTTGGCAGGTCCCATCCCCACAGAGTCCAGCAAGTTAACATCCACTGGCTTGAAATTCTCACTGCCAGCACAGCCGTCTGAGGTTGACCTGGGATGTTCGAGCTTGGTGGGGGGAGTGGTGTCTGCCATCGCTGAGGCTTGAGTAGGCAGCTTTACCCTCACAGTGTAAAGAAAGCCTCTGGGAAGTTCAAACTGGGCAGAGTCCGCTGCAGCTCAGCAAGGCTGCTGTGACCAGACTGCTTCTCTAGATTCCTCCTCTCTGGGCAGGGCATCTCTGAAAATAAAGGCAGCAGCCCCAGTCAGGGGCTTGTAGATAAAACTCCCATCTCCCTGGGACAGAACACCTGGGGGAAGGGGGGTGGCTTCATCAGACTTATACGTTCCTGCCTGACAGCTCTGAAAAGAGCAGCAGATCTCCCAGCATAGCATTCGAGCTCTGCTAAGAGTCAGACTGCCTCCTCAAGTGGGTCCCTGGTACCCGTGTCTCCTGTTTGGGAGACACCTCCCAGTAGGGACTGACAGGCACCTCATACAGAAGAACTCTGGATGGCCTCTGGCAGGTGCCCCTCTAGGACGAAGCTTCCAGAAGAAGGAACAAATGAAAATGTTATAGCCTTTATCATAAAGCTACAGGAAACCCTTATTAAGAACATCGACTTAAACCCAGAATCCCCTAAGGAACAAGTAGTCCTAAAGGATCATTTATTTACCAAAGCCACCCCAAATATTAGGAAAAGTTACAAAAGTCAGCCTTGGGACCCAGTGCCCCTATGCCAGAAATCCTCAAGTTAGTTGCCTCAGTCTTCTATAACCCTGATCAGGATGAAGAGGTCAGGGCTGAGGAGAGAAAGAAATGCAAGCACAAGAGGCAGGCTCAACTATTGGCTGCCTTACAATCCTACCAGCTGCCTCCAGAGTGCCCTAAGGACACTCTTCCAGGTAATTGTTGTTATTGTAGAAGACTGGGCCTTTGGAGAAAGAATTGTCAAAATGGGGAAAAACCTCACATAGCCCCACATAGGAAGCCAAATGTCTTCCTGGTTGGACTCCCATCCAGTAATGGCCTTGAGCTAAAGGGGCCCTCTGTTCTAGTCAGCTTTCAAATCAGACATCATAATTAAAGGAATAGAGCCAGGGGCAAATCTGGAAGTGGCGGATAGAACTATAAATTTCCTTTTAAATACAAGGGCCATGTACTTTGTGCTGAACTTTTTCTTTGGGCAACTTATTTTCCAAATCCTGCCAGAAAATGGGGGCAAGTGTCACCCTCTCCCTCAAAATATTCAAACCCTATTACATTGCTTATAGATCCAGTTTCTGTTCTCCCACCTGCTCCTGGCCATGTTCAAAAGCCTCATGACAGTTTTGATTAGGAATACTTTCCAAAATTGGTACTTGCTTAATATTTAATCAAC
This sequence comes from Papio anubis, assembly GCF_008728515.1. NCBI lineage: Eukaryota > Metazoa > Chordata > Mammalia > Primates > Cercopithecidae > Papio > Papio anubis. Next base: position 65,461,004 of record NC_044996.1, read on the forward strand.
CTCCAAAATTATTTTTCCCCCAATAGCCACATTTCTCCTGAAAAAGCTGATGGTTCTATGACAGGACTCTAGAGACAGCCCACACTTATTCAGACAAGCCCTACCAAAAAAAAAAAAAAAAAAGTCTAACAACAATATGTCTTGAAGGGGGACAATTTCAACCTAATGATGATATCTCTTAAAGGGGGACAACTTCTATAGTTTATAGATGACATACACATCTGCTCTCCCTTCACAGAACCCAACAGCTATCAAAGTTCCTGGCATCTTAAGTTGGATCCAACGATCCCAGATAAAACTTTGGAAAGGTTGCAAAGAACCAATAAAAGGACCAAAATCTGAGTATTCTTATGAGTGACCGAAGAATTTAAAATTTATCAAGTGAAAAGATAAGTAATTCCTTCATTTTTTTTTTCAAACTAATTCTACCTCAATATAAGGCAGCCCCAATACTGGGGATCTGATTAATGGTGACATTGCTCATTCTTAAACTCGGTACAACACCAACATTCCCCAGTGGGCCTGTACCATCGCCCCTCCATATATTTTTATATAGACCTAAACAAATGTAAACTGCTCTGTGAAGGAAGTTATAAAAGAACTTTTGCAATTTCTTCACTTTGCAAACTTCTTTATTTGCATGAATAACACACAACATGTAGAGGAACATGCTCAAGGGCTTCTGGCACCACAAGAATAGGTGTAACCATCATTAACATTACAAATTCCCAACAAGAATGACCTCTTGGCCTTATACTAGCTTATAGTAGTTAAGGTGAGGTTTTATTGGTTTTCTTTTTCTTCTTTGTTTATTTGTTTATGCAAATAGTGTCAGGTTAAAATAATGGGTTATAAGATAGTATTTGGAAGCCTCATGGTAACTTCAAACCAAAGAAGATACAATGAAACACACACACACACACACACACACACACACACACAGAGCAAGAAATTAAATTATTTCATCAGAGAAAATCATCTTTTCTGGAGAAAGAGGGAAGTGAAAGAAAGGAAAAAGAGAAGAAAAAGAATCAGAAAACAATGAATGAAATGGCAGAAATAAATCCTTACTTATTAATAAAAACATTGGGTATAAATGGAATAAACAGCCTAACCAAAAGACATACGCTGGCTGAATGGCTGAAACAAACTAAACCCATTCATCTGTCACCTACAAAAAACACACTCTACCCATAAAGTCACAAATAGAATAAAAATAAAAGGATGAAGAAATATATTCCATGCCAATGAAAACAACAAAAGAGCAGGAATTGCTATAGTTATATCAGATAAAATAGCTTTGAAGACTATGAGAAGGGAAAACAACTATGAGAAGAGACAAAGAAGGTCATTATACAATGATAAAGGGTCAATTCATCAAAAGAATATGAACATTTAAAATAGATATGCACCCAACACTGGAGCACCGAAATAGATAAAGGAAATATTAGAGCTAAAGAAAGAGATAGGTCACAGTAATAGCTGGGTATTTCAACATCCTACTTTTAGTATTGTAGAGATTTTCCAGAAAGAAAGTCAACTAACAAACATCAGACTTAATTGGCACTATAGAACAAATAGAGCTAATTTATATTTATAGAACATTTTATCCAATGGGTGTAGAATATGCATTTTTTTTTCTCAGCACATAGATCATTTTGAAGTATAGACCATACATTAGGCCACAAAAAAGTCTTAAAACATTCAAAAAATTGAAATAATGTCAAGCATCTCTGACCACAATATAATAAAATTCGAAATTAATAATAATAGGAATTTTGGCACTTATACAAGTATATGGAAATTAAACAAAATGGTCTTTAATAACCAGTGGGTCAATAAAGAAATTTTTTAAAAATTGAAATTTTTATGAAACAAATGATAATGGAAACACACTATACCACAATTTATGAGATACAGCCAAAGTAGCACTCAGAGAGAAGTTTATAGCTAAAAGAGCCTAAGTCAAAAAAGATAAAAATTTTAATAAATAAACAATCTAATAATGCATCTGAAAGTATTAGGAAAGCAAGGGCAAATCAAACACAAAAGTAGTAGATGAAAAAAAAAAGATTGGAACAGAAATAAATGAATTTGAAATGAAGAAAACAATACTGCAAGACCAATGAAGCCAATGTTGTTTTCCTGAAAAGTTAAAATTGAAAAGCTTTTAGCCAGACTAACAATAAGAAGAGAAAATACAAACAAATAAAATCAGAAATTTAAAAAAGACATTACTATTGATACTGCAGAAATTCAAAGGATCATTAGTGGCAACTATGAGGAACTACATGCCAGTAAATTGGAAAATCTAGAAGACATGGACATATTCTTAGACACATACAACTTACTAAGATTGAACCAGGAAGAAATTTGAAACCTGAAATGACCAATAACAGGTAATAAGATCAAAGCTATAATAAAAAGGCTTGCAGTAAATAAAACCTGGGACCTGATGGCTTCACTGCTGAATTATATGAAACATTTAAAGACGAACTAATACCAATGCTACTCAACCTATTCTGAACCTAGAATATAAAGCAATACTTTCAGCTTCATTCTACAAGGCCAGTATTATGTTGATACCAAAACAATCAAAGACAAATAATAAAATAAACTACAGGTTCATCAGATATGATGAATATTGACGCAAGAATTCTCAACCAACTAAAAGTGAACAGAATTCAACAACACATTAGAAAGATCCTTCATTATAACCAAGTGAGATTTATTTCTGGGAAGCAAGAATGGTTCAACATATGCAAATCAATCAGTGTGATACATCATATCTACGGAATGAAGATTTAAAACCATATGATTATTTAAATTGATAGTGAAAAAGTATTTGATAAAATTCAACATCTCTTCGTGATAAAAACCCTCCAAAAGCTGGGGATAGAAAGAGCATACCCAAACATAATAAAAGCCATACATGACAGACCCATAGCTGAATGAGGAAAAACTGAAAGCCCTTTCTCTGTTAAAGCAAACTAAATATGGCCTGAGAAGGATGTTGCATTTCTATATTTGAGTCACTGTGTCTGAACTGCAACCTAACATAATAGGTAGACAAGATTAAAGACAACTTAGGAGTATGCACCTGTAACAATCACTGAGTCTTGGCCGGTCCCAGCAGAGATACTTCAACCAGTCATACACAGCTGAGTGTTCAAACTGTGCTCCAATAAGGCAAAAGCCGAGCTGTAACCAATACAGCTGTTTCTGTACCTCACTTTCCATTTCTGCATCTCACCTTATTTTCTTGTCTATAAATTTGTTCTGACCATGAAGCACTCCTGGAGTCTCTCTGAATCTCCTGTGATTCTAGGGGATGCCCAATTTGTCAATTGTTCATTGTTCATTTAAACTCTTTTAAATTTTTCATTGTTCATTTAAACTCTTTTAAATTTAACTTGGTTGAAGTTTTTCTTTTAACATCTCTGAGATCTGGAACATGACCAGGATGCCCACTGTCATCACTGTTATTCCACCTAGTACTGGAAGCCCTAGCCAGAGCAATTAGGCAAGAGAAAGACAAAAAGCATATGCAAATTGGAAACAAAGAAGTCAAATAATCCTTGTTTGTTGATTATTTGATCTTATATTTGGAAAAATCTAAATTCTTGACACAAGAAAGCAACTACACTAACAAGTTTACATAATAACCAACTAAAAACACGATCACAGAATATATTCCACACATATTTGCTATGCTAATTTCAGATAAAAGATACTTTAAAGCAACAAAATTCAAAAAACAGACATTACATAACAACAAAACATTCAATTCAACAAAAAGACAAACTGCCCTAAATATATATGCAGCCAACACAGGAGAATGAAGATTCATAAAGCAAGTTCTTAAAAATCTATTAAGAGACTAAGCTCTTTGATATGATAAACAACTTCAGCAAAGTTTCAGGATGCAAAATCAATGTACGCAAATCCTAGCAATTCTGTACACCAACCATATCTAAGCTGAATGCCAAATCAAGAACACAATTCCATTCACAATAGCCACAAGAAGAAAACATTTCTAGGTATATAGCTAACCAGGGAGGCAAAAGATCTCTAAAATGAGAATTACATAACTCTACTCAAATAAATCAGAGGTGACACAAACAAATGAAAAAACCTTTGCACGTTTATTGATAACAAGAGTCAACTTTGTTAAAATACCCATAATACCCATACTGCCCAAAGTAATTTGCAAATTCAATGCTAGTTCTGTCAAACTACCCATGACATTCTTTGCAGAATTAGAAAAAAAAGATTTTTAAAATTCACATGGAGCCCAAAGAGAACTTGAATTGCCAAAGCAATTATAAACAAAAGGAAAAGAGCTGGAGGTGTCATGTAACCTAATATCAAACTATACTATGATGCTATAGTAAACAAAACAGCATGCACAGTATTTGGTTAAAAAAGACGCATAGACCAAGGAAACAGAATACAGAGTCCAGAAATAATGCCACATACCTACAACCATCTGATAGTCAACAAGGTTGACAAAAAAAAAAAAAAAAAAAAAAAAGCAATAGGAAGAGGAATTTCTACTTTAAAAATGGTGCTGGAATAACTGGCTAGCCTGTGCATAAGAGTGAAACTGGACCCCTTCCTTACACTATGTACAAAAATTAACCCAAGTTGGATTGAAGATCTAAGTGTAAAACCTAAAACTATGAAGAAATTGAAAAATAACCTAGGCAATACCATTCCAGACATAGGACCTGATATTTTGTGAAGATGATTCCAAAAGCAATTGTAAAAACAACAAAAATTGAAAAATGAAACTTAATTAAACTAGAGAGCTTCCACACAGCAAAAGAAACTATCAAGAGATTAAACAGACAATCTAAAGAATGGGAGAATATACTTGTAAACTATGCATTTGACAAAGGTCTAATATCCAGAATACAGAAGGAACTTAAACAATTCAACAAGCAAAAAACAAGCAGCCCCATTAGAAAGTGGGCAAAACATATGAACAGACACTACTCAAAAACAAAAGACATACATATGGCAAATCAGCATATCAAAAATGCTCAACATCACTAATCTTTAAAGAAATGCCAATTAAAACCACAATGGGATATCATTTTACATCAATCAGAATGGCTATTATTAAGAAGTCAAAAATAATAGACGCTGGTGAGGTGGTGAAGAAAAGGAAATGTTTATGCACTGCTGATGGGAATGTAAATTAGTTCAGCTATTGTGGAAAGCTGTTTGGCAATTTCTCAAAGAGCTCAAAGGAGAATTGCCATTCAACCCAGCAATTGTCTTATTAGTTATATACTCAAAGGAATATGTTGTTCTGCCATAAAAACACATGTACATGTACGTTTATTGTAGCAACATTTAAAATAACAAAAATATGGAATCAGTCTAAATGCCCATGAAAGGTGGACTGAATATTGCTGTGACTCAGAAAATAGGATGCCTGAGGACAGGTACAGAGACAGGGTACAGTCAGTCAGTGGAGTGTTCATAACACACACATGAATAAAGGAAATGTACTAAATGTACACCATGGAATACTATACAGTGATAAAAAGAATGAGATTGTGTCTTTTGCAGATATGTCGATGAAGCTGGAGTTCATTATCTTAAGTGAACTAGCATGTAAACAGAAAATCAAATACCACATGTTCTCACTTATAATTGGGAGCTAAACACTGAATACATATGGACACAAAGAAAGGAACAAAGGACACTGATACCTACTTGATGGTGGAGGGAAGGAGTAGGGTGAGGATTAAAAAACTACCTGTCTTATACTATACTTATTACCTGGGTGGCAAAATAATGTGTACAACAAACTCTTGTGATACAATTTACCTATGTAACACACCTGTACCTGTACCCCTCAAGCTGAAATAAAAGTTTAAAAAGGACTTGAAAGTGAAAATAACTCTTTGATCTATTGTCTCCAAAATGAATATTGTTTTAGTAGGAATCAAAGCAACATTACACTCTGTACATCTCCATCAGAGCTCTTGGGTGACCAGGTGCATTGACAATGAGAAGCAACATTTTGAAAGGAGTCTTTGTTTTCTGAGAAGAGGGTGTCAACGGTGGCCTCAAAATATTCAGTGAACCATGCTGTAAACAGATGTGCTGTCATCAGGGCTTCATTGTTCCATTTATAGAGCACAGGCAGAGTCAATTTAGCATAATTCTCAAAGGTCCTAAGTTTTTTAAAATGGTAAATGAGCATTGATGTTACCTGAAAGTCCCCAGCTGCATTAGTTCATAACGAGAAAGTCAGCCTGTGCTTTGAAGCTTTAAAGCTGGATATTAGCTTCTAACCTAACTATAAAAGTACTAGGTAGCATTTTTTAATCAATATAAGGCTGTTTTGTCTACTTTGAAAATCTGTTGTTTACTTCAACTGTATTTATCATTTATCTTAGCTAGATCTTCTGGAGAACATGCGGCTTTTACACAAAATCCTTCCTGCTTCATCTTGCACTTTTATGTTTTGGAGATGGCTTCTTTTTTAAACATCTTAATCCAACCTCTGCCAGTTTAAACTTTTCTTCCGCAGCTCCCTTACCTCTCTCAGTCTTCATAGAAGTAAAGAGATTTAAAGCCATGCTCTGGATTAGGCTTGGGTTTAAGGGAATGTTGTGGTTGGTTTAATCTTCTATCCAGACCACTAAAGCTTTCTCCGTATCAACGATAAGGCTATTTCACTTTCTTATCATTTGTTTAGTCAGTGGAAAGCACTTTAGATTTCCATCAGGACCTTTTGCTTTGTCTTCACTTCTTGGCTAACTGCAAAAGAGGCCCAGCTTTTGGCCAATCTTGACTTCTAGCCATGTCTTCTTTACTGGTCCTAAATATTTCTAGCTTTTGACTTAAAGTGAGAGATGTGCAAATATTTCTTTCAGCTGAATATATTCAGGCCACTGTAGGGTTATTAAGTGGCCTCATTTCAATATTGCTGTGACTCAGAAAATAGGGATGCCTGAGGACAGGTACAGAGATAGGGTACAGCCAGTCAGTGGAGTGTTCATAACACACACAATGTTTATCAATTAAATGCAGCATCTTGTTTGGGGGTGGTTTATGGCCCCCCAAACAATTACAATAGTAACATCAAAGATCACTGATTACAGGCCATCATAAAATATAATAATAAAAAAAAGTTTGAAATATTGCAAGAATTACCAAAATGTGACACAGAGATATAAAGTGAATGTGTACTGGTAAAATATTGGCACAATAATTTTAACTCACATAAATTAGACATTTGCTCAACTTTAACTTGGTTTTTTATGTTAAACAATAACATCTTATAAGTTTTTTTTGTTTGTTTGTTTGTTTTTTTTTTTAGTTTCACATCTAAATAACTCTTTAGATGTCTGGTTTTTAAACATTCAGTACTAAAATACACATAATGTCTTTATAGACACAAAAATTTATAGATTCAGAGAGAGGCAGATTATGATGACCAAATAGAAGGCTCCACTGATCATCCTTACACAAGAACACCAAATTTGACAACAAAAATAGCACCTTCGTAAGAATAAAATTTAAGTGGTCTCTCACAGTACCTGGTTTTAACTTCATATGACTGAAAGAAGCACTGAATAGGGTCTTCAGTGACCAAGGGAAAAGACAGGGTCGAATTGCTAATGCTACTCTTTCCACATCTCCCAGTGTTGGCCATGTGGCTTGAAGAGAAAGTCTGTGGGCTTGGTAGGACACTAAAGCTAATTGTGAGACATTGTGCTGAACTAAGTGCTGCCTCATCACAGTAGAATGCAAAGCTGGGATGAATTCAGCTGATGCTCACCATGGAGAAAGTATTCCAACCAGTCTTAACCAGAGGGGAATCACTCATCCCATTTATCGGAACTTTACTTTTGGCAAGCCTTGTCACCACAGGCTAGAGTGCTGTGTGTCTCTAAAGAAACATGAAAGGTAGTCTAGGCCACAAGGACTACAACTACTAGAGAAGTCACAGTGTAGGACTAGACTCAGAGCCAGGAAACTTTGGGAAAGGTGACCTAGTGAGACACCAGCCAAAGCAACTAAGAAAGTGATTGTACCATCCCTTCCCCAACCAAAGATAGCACAGTTTTTGGCTCCAATAGTATCCCCTTTATTCTACTTGAGGAGGGAAGAGGAAAGAGTAAAAACTATATTGTCATGCATCTTGGATACCAGTTGAGCCACAGTAGGATAGGGCAGCAATCAAATGTGCGATGTCCCTTTTCCAGGCCCTAGCTCCAGGATGACATTTCTAGGCACGTCCTGGACCGGAAGAGAACCCACTTCCTTGAAGGAAAAGATCCAGTCCAGGCAAGAAAACATCGCTTGTCGACTAATGAGCTACTGAGCCCTGAATAACCAGCAGTAATACTCAGATAGTACACCATGGGCCTTGGGTGAGCCTCTCAGACTTACTGGCTTCAGGAGAGACTCAGTACCTTCCCCAGCTGTGGCAGCTGTAGTTAGAGATTCCATCCCACTGAGAACTGCATAGGGAAACATAAAGGGGACTTCCTTTTGCATCTTAGGTACCAGGTTGGCCATGGGGTGGGGGAGAGCACTATGTGGGCAGTTGGGGTGATCTATTCCAGGCATTGGCTTTTGGGTGACATTTCTGGGCTTCCCCTGTGCCAGAGTGGAGCCCACTGCCTGAAAGATGAGTCCCAGGCCAGGCAGCAATCACCATCAGCTGACTAAAAAAACCGTTTGACCTTAAGTGAACATTGGCGGTAGCCTGGCAGTACTGCCTGTGGGCCTGTGGTGGTGGTGGACATGCAGCGAGGCTCCTCTGCCTGTGGAAAGCTTAGAGAAGAGCCGGGAAAACTCCATCTTCTGGTTTGACTGCCAGCTCAGCTTCAGTACAATAGAACACCAGGTAGCCTTCTTTAGTCCCTTGCTCCCAAACAGCCGCTCTAGACCCTTTCAGAGCACGATGGAACTCACAACCCTGAATGGAAAATCACAAGCCTGATTGGCTTTGTCATGTGTTAATTGTAGAGACCCAGGACTTTCAGTGAACATAAGCTGCAGCTGAGTAATGGTTACAGTGGGCCTTGGGTCAGACCCAGTGCTCTGCTGGCTTTAGGTCTGACCTGGTGCAGACCCAGTGGTGAAGGCCATAGGTGTGCATTTGTCACCCCAGCTCAAGACAGCTCAGAAAAGAGAAAGTGACTATTTGTTTGGGCCAAACAGGATCTAGAAAATATACTCAAAAGGAAAAATCTAAGAGTTGTCCTTAAAAAGAAAGCAGAAAAAGAGATGGGGTATAAAGTGTATTTAATGGAGTTATAGCAGAGAACTCGCGAAATCTAGAGAAAAATATTAATATCCAAGTACAAGAAGGTTATAGAATACCAAGCAGATTTAGCCCAAAGACTATCTCAGGGCATTTAATAATCAAACTCCCAGAGGTCAAGTTTAAAGAAAGGATTCTAAAAGCAGCAAAAGAAAAAAATAACATACAATGGAACTCCAATACAACTGGGTAGTAGAATTTTCAGTGGAAACCTTACAGACCAGGAGAGAGAGACATGAGATATTTAAAGTACTGAATGAAAAAACAACAACAAAAAAGCTTTTACACTAGAATAATACATCTCATAAAATATCTTTAAAATGTAAAGAAGGAACAGACTCTTCAAACAATCAAATGTTGATGGATTTCATCAAAACTAGACCTATTGTACAAGAAATCCTAAAGGAAGTATTTAAGTCAGAAGGAAAAGGAGGACATTACTGATCAAGAAGAAATCATATGAAAGTACAAAATTCACATGTAATAGTAAGTACACAGAAAAACACAGACTATTACAACACTGTAACTGTGATGTGAAAACTAGTATTATCTTAAGTAGAAAGAAAAGTGATAAACCAATCAAAAATAATAATTAAAACAACTTTTAAAGACATCAACAGTACAGCAAGATACAAATGGAAAAGGCAAAAATTAAAAAGAAGGTGGATAAAGGAAAGATGTAGAGCTTTTATTAGGTTTTTTTGCTTGTTCATTTGTTTGCTTACACAAACAGTGTTAAGTTGTTATCAGATAAAAATAGTTGCATATAAGAGAGTATTTTGAAGCCTCATGGTAATCTAAAACCAAAAGACATATGACAGATACACAAATAAAAAGCAGAAAATTAGATCATACCACTAGGGAAAATCCTCATTGGCAAAATAAGAAGAAAGGAAGTGAAGAAGAAAGAGAAGACCAAAAAACAACCAGAAAACAAATAAGAAAATGGCAGGAGTAGATTCTAACTTATCAATAATAACATTGAACATAAATGGACTAAGCTCTCCAATTAAAAGTCATAGACTGGCTTAATAAATATAAAAACAATATCAATTGATTTTTCTCTTACAAGAAACACATTTCACCTATAAAGACACACCTAGACTGACAATAAAGGGACAGAAAAATATTTCATGCATACGGAAAACAAAAAAAGCGGGTGTCACTATACTTATATCAGACAAAACAGCTTCAAGACAAAGACTGTAAGAGACAAATAAGTCATTATATAATGATAAAGGGGTCAAATCAGCAAGGGATATTGCAATTTTAAGTATATATATGCCCAACATTTAGACACCCAGATGTATAAAGCCAATACCATTAGAGCTGCAGAGAGAAATAGATCCCAATACAACAATAGCTAAAAACTTCAAAATCCCACTTTCACTCTTTAGCAGATTCTCCAAACAGAATATAAGCAAATAAATATTCAACTTAATAGTAACTGTAGAACAAATAGACCTAATAGAACTTTTCAGAACATTTTATCCAATGGCTGCAGAATACATATTTTTTTCCTTCAGCACATTGATCATTCACAAGAATGACAATACATTAGGTAACAGAACCAATCTTAAAACATTCAAAAAACTGAAATAATATCAAGCATCTTCTCTGACCACAATGGAATAAAAACTACAATCAATAACAAAAGGAATTTCAAAAATTATACAAATACATAGAAATTAAACAATATGTTCCTGAATGACAGGTGAGTCAACAAATAAAATAAGAAGAAAATTGAAAATTTTCTTGAAACAAATGATAATGGAAACACAACATACCCAAACCTATGGAATACAACAAAAGCAGTACTATGAGAGCAGTTTATGGCAATATGTACCTACATCAAAAAAAAGAAGAAAAAAAATAAAATAACCTAACAATACATGTTAAAGAACTAGAAAAGCAAGACAAACCAACCTAAAATTAGAAGAACAAAAATAAAAATCAGAGCAGAAATAAATGAATTTGAAATAAAGAAAACAACGCAAAAAATCAACAAAGCAAAAAAAGTTGTTTTTTTGAAAACTTCACCAAAACTGACGAACCCTGAGCCAGGCTAAGAAAAAAAGGAGAAAACCCAATTAAAGTCAGTGATGAAAAAAAGACATTACTGATGCTACAGAAATTCAAATAATCATTAGTGGATACTATGAACAACTACATGACCTATATTACAAGAAATTGGAAAATCTAGATGAAATTGATAAATTCTTAGACATACGTAACCTACCATTATTGAACCAGAAAGAAATCTAAAACTTGAACAGACTAATAACAAGTAATGTAATTGAAATGGTAGTAAAATTTCTCTCAGCAATGAAAAAGTGAGGACCTAATGGCTTCACTACTGAATGCTACCAAACAATTAAAAACACTAATGACAATCCTGCTCAATCTATTCTGAAAAATAAAGGTGGAGAGAGTACTTCCAAACTGTATTACCTTAATACCAAAACCAGACAGAGACATATCAAAGAAATAAAACTATAGGCCAATATAACTGATGAATATTAATGCAAATATCCTCAAAAATACTAGCAAACAAATTTCAACAATATATTAAAAAGATCATCCATAATTACCAAGTAGGATTTATCCCGGGCATGGGAGAACAGTTCAGTGTATACAAATCAGTTAATGTAATACATCATATCAACATAATAAAGAGCAATAATTATAAGATCATTTCAATTTATGCTGGAAAACTAATACAATTCAATATCCCATTGTGATTAAAACCCTGAAATAACTGGGTATAGAAAAAAGATACCTCAATATAATAAAAGCCATATACAACGGACCCACAGCTAGTATCATACTGAATGGGGAGAAACAAATTCTTTCACATAAGGTTAGGAAATGACAAGGAAGCCCACCGTCACCACTATTTTGCAACATAGTATTCGAAGTCCTAGCTAGAGCAATCAGACAAGAGAAAGAAATAAAGAGCATCCGAAATCCAAAGGGAGAAGTCAAACTATCCTTGTTTTCTGATGATATGAGCTTATATTTGGAAAAAAAAAAAAAAAAAACTATAAAATCCACCAAAAAGCTATTAGATCTGATGAACAAATTGAGTTAAGTTGCAGGATCCAAAATCAACAAACAAAAATAAGTAATATTTCTACATGCCAACAGTGAACCATCTAAAAAAGAAATAAAAAATGCAATCCCATTTACAACAGCTATGAATAAAATATCTATGAATTAACTTGACCAAATAGGTGAAAATAACTCTACAATGAAATCTATAAGCATTTGATAGGGTTTGGCTGTGTCCCCACTCAAATCTCATCTTGAATCCCCAGGTGTTGTGGGAGGGACTGGATGGGAGGTAATTGAATCATAGGGTAGGTCTTTCCTGTGCTGTTCTCTTGATAGTGTATAAGTCTAGTGAGACCCGATGGTTTTAAAAAGGAGAGTTTCCCTGCACAAGCTCTCTTCTCTTCTCTGCCATCATGTAAGACATGCTTTCCAACTTCCACCATGATTGTGAGGCCTCCCCAGCCACGTGGAAATGTAAGTCCATTGAAGCTCCTTCTTTTGTAAATTGCCCAGTCTCTAGTACATCTTTATTGGCAGTGTGAAAACAAACTAATACAGCATTGATGCAAGAAATTGAAGAGGACACAAAAATATGTAAAGATATTTCATGCTCATAGATTGGAAGAATCCATATTGCTAAAATGTTCATACTACCCAATGCAATCCACAGATTCAATGCAATCCCTATCAAAATCTGAATGGCATTCTTTACTGAAATAGAAAAAAATAATTCTAAAATGTGTATGGAACCAGAATAACAAAAGCTCTCCTGAGTAGAAAGAACAAAACTAGATAAATTACTTTATCTGACTTTATACTAAAGCGCTAAAATAACGAGAACAGCATGGTACTGGCATAGAAACAGACACATAGATCACTGGAACATAATCACAACTCAGAGATAAACACTATATATCTACAGTGAGCTCATTTTGACAAAAGTGCCAAGAACATGCTTTGGGGAAAGGCTAGTCTCTTCAATAAATCGTGCTGGAAAAACTGGATATCCATATGCAAAGAATGACACTAGACTTCTATCTCTTTCCATATAAGAATCAAATCAAAATGGATTACAAACATAAAACTAAGACCTCAAACTATGAAACTCCAGAAGGCCCTGTATGCTCTGAATCAGCGTTCAATGTATAGTACTATTTCTCCCATAGCCAGGATTCATGGGTCCAGGAATCAAGGGGTGGAAGAGGAAGTGGCATCACCCCTTGTGTTTCACTAGCAAAATATTTCCTTCCTGTTCCCATGACATTATGTTCTGCTGGTTTGGAGGTCTTAGTTCCAGAGGGAGAAGCGCTGCCACCAGGAAACACAACCACAATTCCATTAAACTGTGAATTGAGATTGCCACCTGGACACTTTGGGCTCCTCCTACCTTTAAGTCGACAGGCTAAGAAGGGACTTACAGTGCTCGTGGGGGTGATCGACTTGGACTATCAAGATGAAATCAATCTACTACTTCACAACAGAGGCAAGGAAGAGTATGCAGGGAATACAGGAGATCCATGAGGTCATCTCTTAGTGTTACCATGCCTTGTGATTAGGGTCAATGGAAAACTACAACAGCCCAATCTGGGCAGAACTTCAAATGGCCTAGACACCTCAGGAATGAAGATTTGGGTCACTCCACCAGGAAACAAACAAACAAACAAACAAAAAACCAACCAACCAAACAAAAAAGAACATGACATACTGAGGTGCTTGCTGAAGGCAATGGGAATACAGAATGCATAGTAGAAAAGGTAGTCTTCCATACCAGCTATGACCACATGACCAGCTTCAGAAATGAGGACTGTAATTGTCATAAGTATTTCTTCTTTCTTTTTCTGAAAATATGTCTGTGCATCTATACACTTGTACTAAGAAAATATCTTTATTTTATTTCCTTCCCTTTTATCATGTGACATAAGATTTGTTGACTTAATATCAGCATTTAAGTATTGTTAACCCTATGTTATAATATTTGGGTGGGATATTGGTGCATTTCCAGTTGTAGGAAGGATAGTTGTACTATGTTAGGTGTAATTATGACCTTATTATTGTCTTTATTTGAAGATTATGTATGCTCTCAGGAGATGTGTGTGGGTTCAAGTTGACAAGGGGCAGACTTGTGATGGTTAATACTGAGTGTCAACTTGATTGGATTGAAATTATTGATCCTGGGTGTGTCTGTGAGGGTGTTTCCAGAAGAGATTAACATTTGAGTCAGTGGGCTGGGGAAGGTAGATCCACCCTTAATCTGGGTGAGCACAATCTAATTAGCTGCCGGGAATATAAAGCAGGCAGAAAAACTTGAAATGGAGAGACTTGCCTAGCCTCCCAGCCTACACCTTTCTCTATAGAACCCTGACTAATACAGCCACCTTGACTGGTGTCTCAGTAGGTCACATGCCACTGCCTTCCACTGTCTCTGGGCCTAGTTCAGCACTAGGACTCTCCGAGGAATTGTACTCCTTTAGTCCTAGAGTGTCTTTTAAGTTCATTTAGTGCCCAGAGCACTCTAGCTCCTGATGGTGAGGCTCGCAGTAATTCAAGTTCTGACCACTGGGATTGGCAATTCTCCTCTGGCAAGAGGTGGTTTAAATGCTCTTTTTGTGGGTGAGCATAAGCTGAGTTTAGTCCAGTTTTCCTTTCTGCTATAAATGAATAGCACTAAGTTCAATGCCTCACAATTGATGAGCTCATCCTCCTCAGTACACAGAAATGCTCTCTGCAGCATGATGCTCCTGCTGGGTGGTGGGGGACAGTTGGTGCTGAGGATTCAAAATGTGTTTTTTTTCCTACCTCTTCAGTGCCTCTTTCAGTAATATGAAATTAGAACCAAATACAGTGAGTGTTCACCTGATTTTTGGTTCTTATGAAGGTGTCTTTTATATGTGGATAGTTGTCAAATTGGTGTCCTTGCAGAGGGGCTGATGGGTGGAGTCTTCTATTTTGCCATTTTGCTCCACCTCCTCTTCCAATAACTGTATTTTCTATATTCAGTTATTCACAATACTGAGAAGGAAGAAGGTGAGAAAAGACTAAAAGAAAAGATAATCACTGTTTTTTAAATGATAATAAATTAAAGAAGATATATATTAAATGGAGATACACACCACATTCATGAATTCAAAGACTCAGAAGAGTTAGATGTCTATCCTTCCAAATATCTAAGTAGGTTTAATGCAATTCTGGTAGAAACTGCAGCAGGATTTTTGCAGATGTAGACAAAATTATTCTAAAATATATTGGAAATGCAAAGAAATTAGAATATTTAAAATGAGTTCGAATAAAAAGAATAGATTCGTAGGAATTCATCTAATGAATTTTAAGACCTGTTATATAGGTACGATGATAGAAACTGTGTGTCATCACTGGAGGATAAAACATACAACATCAATGGAACAGAATACAAAATTCGGAATCAGATCACCACAAAATAAGCCAATGTCAATATGTCACATTGTGTGTGATCCTATGTATATAACGTTCTCAATATGACAAAATTATAGAGATAGTGGACAAATTACAGGTTGTGTAGATTTTGGAGGTAGTATGAACGACTTGGGTTCAATTGTTACAAAGTGGTATCATGACATGTCTTTGGGTTGATAGAATAATTCAATATTTTGATTGTCGTGGAAGTTACACACATGCATGCATGTGTTAAATTAACGTAGGACTATAAACATAAATTGTACCAATGTTCACATCCTGGTTGTGATATTACACTATAACTATGCAAGATGTAACAATGTGGGGAAACTTGATGAATGGTACATGGGGTTTCTCTGTACTATCTTGGCAAATTACCATGAACTTATAATTATTTAAAAATTAAAAAGAAATACTTGCATCAAAAAGACTTCAAAAAATAACAATGCTAAAATGCAGATAAATGCAGATTAAATCAATAGAAATAAAGCCATATACGTTACAAGAGAATTTCATTTTGCTCTGCACAAAAATCAAACATTAAACAGGGGGCTCAGTCCTGTCCTTATCAAAATGAGATAAGCTGCGCAAGGTAGCATTAGTAGTTTTCTTGTAAATACTGAAGATATGCTTACTGATCTCAGAAGGCAGGATTTTGCTTAGAAATAAATCTTTTGTGGCTTTGTTTTCACCATGGCCATTAGCTAAATATTAACGTGCACCCCTTATAAACTGTTATTCTTTAATCCTTTTAAAAGTTCAGCTTGCTTGGTTCTATATGTATATTTCCTGTGATAAATAAATATAACAAAACTATTAACCATAGCCAAGTAAAATGCATTAAAGTTTGTATAGTCAACACCTCTTAATTTTTAAAATGCACTTGCATTTTTTAATATATTGAGGTTCTCGATTCACATAAGTTGATGGGAAAAATGTTCTTTATTAATTGATTTATAACTTTGCTGCAGCCTTCAGAATCTTAACTGTAAATGAATAGTGAGCCACCCTTGCAGTATATCTGAGCTCAGTATGACATATTTCTGTAATCCTTTCTTTACTGATTAAGATGTGATTCTCCAATTGTATAATCTACTGAGGAACTCAAGAATCAGTATAAACATTAACGCCAGACTCTATAATCTATGCTTCCTTCCTCTAATAGTAAAATCTTTAAAAATTTTTCTGCTTCCACAGGTGCCACAAATACATTGAATTCTTTTTAATATCCATTAAAGTGAATCTTCTGTATCTGAATATTTTTATTTGAATTGAATGTTAATATCAGTCTATGGAAGTTGTGTATATTAAAAAATTCATATTCCTGGCAGGGCATGGTGGCTCACACCTGTAATCCCAGCACTTTGGGAGGCTGAGGCGGACAGATCACGAAGTCAAGAGATTGAGACTATCCTGGAAAACATGGCGAAACCTCATCTCTACTACAAATACAAAAATTAGCTGGACGTGGTGGTACGTGCCTGTAATCCCAGCTACTCGGGAGGCTGAGGCAGGAGAATCATTTGTACCCAGGAGGCGGAGGTTGCCGTGAGCCAAGATCGCACAACACTGCACTCCAGCGTGGAGACAGAGCAAGACTCCATCTAAATATATATATATATATATATATTTCCTTGAAACAATATCTTACGTTTTAATTTTCTGAATTCATAGAAATGCTATCTTTAAAGCAATAAGAATTTGTATTTTTCCTAAAAATGATACAGCAAATAACAATTTGAATATAAGTTAAAAAAGAAAACCAGTTTTCAGCTTAATTTTGTACTAAAATTCTTAATTGCTGTCCAAGTATCAGAGTATTTTCTAAGATCTTTATATTTCTAGATTGCCATGATTGTAAACTAGTGGGAGGATATACCATTTTGGTGTGATATTTTGATGCAGCTATTTAATTCTAGTATACTTTAAGGAGACTTAAAATATCATAACATTCAGCTGTTTGTCATTAAAAAAATTAAATTTGAAATAGAAAATCTTACCACATCCCCTTGAGCTTTATTTGCCCTAAGATTTTCAAGGAAACTTGGGTATGGTTTACTATATGGCAAATAAAACACATATCACCATACTTGCTCATCACAGAAAGGCTTATTGCACATTTTAAGCAAATCGTCTTTTCTTATTCTCCTAGAATCTACTTGTATCTTAAATGGCTTCCCTGATTTTCCCTAAATCTATCTGAATAAAAACAGGTGGCCAAAATATTTTAAAAAGGGAAGAAAGATTGACAAAACAGGTCCCACAACTGTATGTATGTTCCTGCATCAAATTTAGTTTTAAAGATAGACGTTTACTTATGTAATAAACCTGCAAGTTCTGAACAAGTATCCCAGAATTTAAAGTAAAATGAAAAATAAAAATAAAAAAGATAAAACTGAAAAATCTACAAGCATAAAAGCAGTAAAGAAAACTAATACTTTACCTGCAAAAGAACTGGCCATGTGGTTTTAGATTTCTCAGCAACAATAAACCTTTCTTGTGTAATGACAAGTTAAAAGCCATATTCAGATGGTCACAGGCTTTGTGAATGTATCACTCACATGACCTTTACACAAATAATTACTCAAAGGCATATTCTAACTGAATAAAAAATAATTGAACATTAACAAGTCAAGAAAGGAAGAGTAGTATAAAATGACAAGTGATAAATCTTTAAATCAATCAACCATATAAGATTAAATATAAATTATGCTGTCAACATGACAAAAATAAATGAATGCCAAAAATAAAATCTTGAAGAGTTACATGCTAAAACCAGTAATTGTTCCAGAATTGATTTACCCTCCCTGATTAAATGAACATAACTCAGAAAACAGAAAGATGAGGGTAGAAATAAAAGTGTTCTAAATCATTCATAATAATAAATATGATAATGACATCTTTAGTGCTTTCCTCCCAAATAAGTTGTCAATCAGGTAATTTCTACACAAACTAATTACATTCAATCTTTAAATAATAACACATTGTGAAAAATTGAAATGAACTATTGGTGGCTCTTAATCTAATATATTCAGTGTCCTTTATTGGAATAAATAAGACAAATTAGTAATGGACAAGCCTTCACCAACTTATGATATAATTATAGATTTCAAACCAAACTTGGAGGTTACTCAGTTCATTCTCCTACATGATGTCTAGTTTTCCTCTTTACTATTACATTGTCTTAATAAAATGTATTTTGTGGTGGTTAATATTATGTATCAAACTGATTGGACTGAAAGATGCAAAGTATTGTCCCTGGGTGAGTCTTGAGGGCATTGTCAAAGGAGAGTAAGATTTGAGTAAGTGGAGTGGGAGAGGCAGACACACCCTCAATCTGGGTGGAAACCATCTAATCAGCTGCTAGTGCAGCTAGGATAAAAGCAGGCAGAGGAATATGGAAGAACTAGACTGACTTAAGCTTCCAGCCTCCATCTTTCTCCCGTGCTGGGTGCTTCCTGCCCTTGAACATCAGACTTCAAGTTCTTCAGCTTTGAGACTCTTGGACCTTCAACTGCAGATTGAACGCTGCATTGTTGGCTTTTCTACTTTTGAGGTTTTGGGACTTAGACTGGCATCCTTGCTCCTCAGCTTGCAGATGGCATATTGTGGGACTTCACCTTGTGATCGTGTGAGTCAACACTCTTTAATAAACTCCCCTTTATATATCCATCGATCCTATTAGTTCTGTCCCTCTAGAGAACCCTGGCTAACACATATTTATTTTTGAATAATTCAACTTGGTGAACAAAATGACAGTTGTAGTAATGAAATCACACTGAAAACATTACTATCTGCCTGAGTCTAGTCCTTAAATTGATAGCTCTATAAATACAGGAGATGTATTAAATATTGCTCATGTGGTGAGGCTGCCATCTTAAGTCTAAATTGTATTCTTCTCTAGATTTAAAAAATGCTAGAAAACTGTCATTATTTCTATGCCAACCACTACCTAGAGCAGGATTTCTAAAATATTTTGAGGAAAAGATGAATTAGGAAGCTCATCTTAGAATAAGAATTTGTTTTACTGTTACTACCTCAAGGTCTTCTATAGCACTTGTGGATCCTGTCATGTCCCTCTGCTGTATCTTACTATATGAAGTTTTTCGGAAATGTTTTACACTAGTTTTTTAGATTCCTTTATTTGATTAATATAATGAAAGTCAACACAGCTGATTTGTTCTTAAAACTCTAATTCAAAGAGTCCTCTTATGCAGTTTCCCTCATGCTGATGCTCTTTCCTTGAATGACTCTTTGAGTTAGAGATCTGCCTGGACATGGATATTCTATTTATTTATTTATTTATTTATTTATTTATTTATTTATTTAGATGGAGTTTCCTTCTTGTTGTCCATGCAGGAGTTCAATGACACGATCTCGGCTCACTGCAACCTCCGCCTCCCGGGTTCAAGCGATTCTCCTGCTTCAGCCTCCCGAGTAGCTGGGATTACAGGCACCTGCCACCACTCCTGGCTAATTTTCTGTATTTTTGGTAGAGACAGGATTTCACCATGTTGGCCAGGCTGTTTGCGAACTCCTGACGTCAGGTGATCCACCCGCCTCGGCCTCCCAAAATGTTGGGATTACAGGCGAGAGCCACTGCACCTGGCCTTATTTTGTTTTATTTATTTATTTATTTTTTTGAGACAGAGTCTTGCTCTGTCGCCCAGGCTGGAGTGCAGTGGTGCAATCTCGTCTTCCTGCAAGCTCTGCTTCCTGGGTTCAAAAAATTCGCCTGACTCAGCCTCCCAAGTAGCTAGTCCCACAGGTGCATGCCAACACACCCCGCTAATTTTTGTATTTTTAGTAAGGACAGGGTTTCGCCATGTTGGCCAGGTTGGTCTCAAACTCCTGAACTTAGGTGATCTGCCCAACTCAGCCTCTCAAAGTGCTGGGATTACAGGCATGAGCCACCACACCCAACCTTATTTTTATCTTTAGTGCTTACTTCCTTATACAATATTGGTAAAGGAAATCCTAACCACTTGAATCATTACTCAAGGGTACCTACTGGCCCACACATATGCTTGGCCTAGCTCAGCAGAACACTTTTGAAATTGTAATGTGTTGAATCCTAATATGAGTTCATGAGATATAACATATGCTTAACTTAAACACATAAATAGTAAGTGCTGCCAGGAATATCTAAATATTATTTATATATATTTAGAAACCTTATTTCAGAAATGAGAAGCAAATAATGTTTACTAAATTAAACCAGTTGCATTATAACACATTTATAATACGATATAGCATACTTTTGCTGTGGATTATAAAATGTATGTGCCCTTTTAAAATTATTTCTGTGCTTAATAATACGGTTGTGTACTCATCCCAAGGGAAAAGTTAAGTTTATTCTTATACTACTACATTATATTTTTCACAAGATATAGTAAAGTAAAGAGAAAGACAGGGTGCACATTTTTTAGCATTTCTGTTATATGTTAGTCTACTTCAAATATTTTTCGGGTAAGTTTTATGAGAGTTTTTAGTTTTGAGTCTAATGTTTTATCAAGAAAATTCTCAGTACTAATGAGCATAAATGTAGAAGCCAATAATTATGTTTAGAGAAGAATATTATAACATAGTACAACAGTGAATGGTTCCTGCAGTCTGTACAAAAGATATTTTAAATTAATTCTGCAATTGAGATAAATTCAAAAGTCATTGAATACAGGAAATTAAATGAACTATATATTCTTCTTCGGTCATGGCCTCCAATTAAAATTTTCTTAGTAAATAATTATGTTTTATCAACTGACAAAAACTTATGTCACATTTTTCTGTGCATTGACAGATTAATCATGTATAATTTCATACAAAAATATATACAGAGGATATATGTCTAAGCTGCCAAAAAAAAAAAATGTGTCAAACCATTACACAACAGAAGGGTAGAAACCACGAAAATTACGACAGCCCTCAAGAAACTGAAATTTATTACCTGAAAGTCACTATACGGTATCTCTGTATGGGGGGGGGGGTTGTTTTCTGGATATCAGCTTTTACCATGGTCTACTTAGATAAGATCAAATATAATTGACACGGTGAAAGGTATTATAAATGATTAGAATGTTTTAATGGGATGAACATTTACACAGTGCTATTTAGTATTCTCTTTAGCATGTAATAATGATTTTGCTTTCAGGTGCCACCCTTTGGATATGTGATACAGCCCCTGTGATATTTTCCTCAAGCAGTACATACATATGTATGTTGCTACATACAGTGAATGTTAAACTCTGAAATCCTTGTTTGCTTAATTGTTATTTTGGTTCAATATTTTTTACTAGTAATATTGTTTAGCAAAATGCAATATAAAAACAAATGGGTGCAGCACACCAACATGGCACATGTATATATATGTAACAAACCTGCACATTGAGCACATGTGCTCTAGAACTTAAAGTGTAATAAAAAAAGAAATTATTACACATTGTATGCCTATATCAATATATACCATATGCCCCATAAATATATACGCCTGCTACAATATATACACCTAGCCACAAAAATTTTAAATTAAAAACAAAAGAAAAAAATTAAGTGAAAAAAATCCTCTTCAATAAACTTTCTAAATTAATATTAAACAATCAAATAAACAGAGTAATTCCTTAGACAGACTTAGCTCGTCATGGAGTGACTACAAGGCACAAGCGTTAAGTTACCAAATCAGATCTTTTTTTATGGTGAACAGAGAACTATATGAGTTGATGTGCAACAATTTTGAGAGCTTAACTAAAACTAGTACTTTAAATTATACACATTACTGTATATTTCAGTCAAAGTTTGATAGGCAAGCTCTATTTTTTGTTTGTTTCTCCAGCGAATAATCTTACCAACATATGGTAACATGATTTTGTAAAATAACACTTGCTTTTTCATTTTACGGATGGGGCATTTTTTTATATTAAGAAATAACTGTTTTCAAGTTTGAAAGTTTTCTTAAAAAAATTAAACACACACCTATAGTATCAGTCAGGGTTCTCTAGAGGGACAGAACTAATGGAATATATATATATTTAATATATATATTATATATATTTAATATATAATATATATTTAATATAATACATTTAATATGATATATTTAATATATATTTAATATATTTTATATATATTTAATATATATTTTATATATATTTTATATATATTTAATATATATTTAATATATATTTATATATATATAGTTTATTAAGTATTAATTCGCATGATCACAAGATCCCACAATAGGCCATCTGCAGACTGAGGACCATGGAATGCCAGTCTGAGTTCCAAAACTGAAGAACTGGGAGTCCGATGTTTGAGGGCAGGAAGCATCCAGCATGGGAGAAAGATTTGGACTGGGAAGCTAGGCCAGTTCTCTTTTCACATTTTTCCACCTGCTTATATTCTAGCCATGCTGGCAGCTGATTAGTTTGTGCCAACCCAGATTAAGGGTGGGTCTGCCTTTCCCAACCCACTGACTCAAATGTTAGTCTCCTTTGGCAACACTCTCACAGACACACTCAGGATCAGTACTTTGTATCCTTCAATCCAATCAAGTTAACATGCAGTACTAACCATCCCAAGTCCACCCCTTGTCAACTTGAACCCATATACATTTCCTGAGGTCATACATAATCTTCAAATGATGGCAATAATAAGGTCAACATTATGCCTAACATGATACAAGTATCCTTCGTACAACCAGAAACGCACCAACCCCCAACCCAAATACTATTACATAAGTTAACAATACTTAAATGCTGATGTGATGTCAATAAATCATATGTCACATGATGAAGGAGAAAGGAAATCAAATGAAGATATTTTCTTAGTACAGGTGTATATATGCACAAACATGGTTTTACAAAAATAAGTAGGAAACACTCATGACAATTACAGTCCTCGTTTCTGCAGCTGGTCATGTGGTTGTAGCTGGTATTGATGACTACCTTCTTCAACTACCCATTGTGTATTCCTTTTGCCTTCAGCAAGCACCTCAGCAGGTCATTTTGTTTTTCTTTTTTACCTGGTAGAATGACACAAACATTCATTCCTTGAGGGTCTGGATCATTTGTAGTCCAGCCTGGATGGGGCTGTTGTAGCTTCCCATTGACCTTAATCACTGGGCATGGTAATATTAAGACATACCCTAATAGATTTCCTGTATTCCATGCGTACTCTTCTTTACATTTTTTTTGAAGCAGTAAACTGATTTCATCTTGAGAGTCCAAGTCAATCACCCCAGGCAACACTGTAACTCTCATCTTATTCTGTTGATTTAAAGGTAGGAGGAGCCCAAAGTGTCCAGTGGCAATCTTAACTTCCAGTTTAATAGAATCATTGTTGTGTCTCCTGGTGGCAGCGTTCCTCCCTCTGGAACTAAGACCTCTAGGCCAGCATAACATAATGTTGCAGGAACAGGAAGGAAAAATTTTGCTAGTGGATCACAAGGAGTGATAGAGAGTGGTGCCATTTCCACCCCTTGATTCCTGGACCCATGAATGCTGGCTATAGAAGAAATGGTACCATATGTTGGAAGCTGATTCAGAGCATACACGACCTTCTGGAGAGCTTTGCCCCAGCCCTGCAAACTATCGTCACCTAGTTGGTGCTGTAATTGTGACTTCAGTAAGCACTTTCATTGTTCTATCAATCCAGCTGCTTCAGGATGATGGGGAACAAGGTAAAACCAGTGAATTCCATGATCATGAGCCCACTGCTGCACTTCTTTAGCCATAAAGTGAGTGCCTTGGTCAGAGGCAATGCTGTGCTGAATACCATGACTGTGGATAAGGAATTCCATGAGTCCATAGATGGTAGTCTTGGAAGAAGCATTGCATGCAGAATAGGTAAACCCATATCCAGAGTAAGTGTCTATTCCAGTGAGGACAAACCTCTGCCCTTTCCATGATGGAAGATGTCCAATATAATCAACTTTTCACCAGGTAGCTGGCTGATCACTGCGAGGAATGGTTCCATATAAAGCGATCAGTGTTGTTTTCTGCTGCTGACAAATTGGGCACTCAGCAGTGGCCTTAGCCAGGTCAGCCTTGGTGAGTGGAAGTCCATGTTGCAGAACCCATGTATAACCTCCATCCCTGCCACCGTGACAGTTTTGTTCATGGGCCCATTGGGTGATGACAGGGGTGGCTGGAGAAAGAGGTTTAGTGGTGTCCACAGAATGGGTCATCTTATTCAATTGATTATTAAAATCCTCCTCTGCTGAGGTCACCCATTGGTGAGCACTCACATGGGATACAAATATCTTCACAGTTTCTGGCCACTCAGAGATGTCCATCCATATACCTCTTCTTCAAATTTATTTGTCATCAATTTTCCAGTCATGTTTCTTCCAAGTTCCTGACCACCCAGCCAAACCATTGGCTACAGTCTATGAATCAGTATATAATCTCTCATCTTACAGTTTTTCCTTCAATATAAAGTACACTACTCACAGTTCTGCCCACTGGGAAGATTTACCTTCACTGCTGTCTTTCAGGGATGTCCTAGAACGCAGCTCTAGTGCTGCAGCTGTCCACTTTCAGGTCGTGCCTGCATATTGTGCAGAACCATCTGTGAACAGGCCCCAGTCTTTTCTTCCTATGTCAATTGATCACAGCGAACTCTCCATAAGGCCATTGGTGTAGGCTGGGAGAGAGGAGGCAGGGTAGTAGGAGCGGAGACCATAGACATTTGAGTCACTTCCTCATGTAACTTACTTGAGTTCAGGACCTACTCAAGCCTGATCACATATATACCACTTCCATTTGATGATGAAATGCTTCTGTGCACGACCCACCGTATGGCTAGATAGGCCATAAAGCACCCGGTTCATGATAGGCAGTTGAGGTCTCATGGTGACTTGATGACTTATAGTCAAACATTCAGTTTCCGCCAAAGCCCAGTAAGAGTCAAAGAGCTGTCTCTCAAAAGGAAAGGAGTTATCTGCAGAAGATGGCAGGACCTTACTCCTAAAGCCTAGAAGCCTCCTCTGTGATTCACCTATGGCAGCCTTCCAAAGGCTCCAAACAGCATCTCTATCCGCCATTGACACCTCAAGCATCATTGTATCTGCTGGCTCATATGTCCCAAGTGGCAAAGCACCTTGCACAGCAGACTGGACCTGTTGCAGGACCTTCTGTTCTGGACCCCACTCAAAACTGGCAGCCTTTCGGGTCACCAAATAAATGGGCTGGAGTAACACATCCAAATGAAGAGTGTGTTGCCTGCAAAATCCAAGTAGGCCCACTAGGCATTGTGCCTCTTTATTGGTTGTAGGAGAGGTCAAATGCAGAAACTTTTCCTTCACCTTGGAAGGAATATCTTGACAGGCCCCACACCCCTGTACTCCTAGAAATTTTACTGAAATAGAAGGTCCCTGAATTTTTGTCATATTTATTTCCCATCCTCTGGCATGCAAATGTCTCATCAATAAGTCCAGTGAGTTTGTTACTTCTTGCTGACTGGATCCAATCAGCATAATTTCATCAACGTAATGAACCAGTGTGATATTTTGTGGAAGCAAAAAATGATCAGTTCTCTCCAAATAAGATAATGACACAAAGCCAGAGTTGATATACCTCTGAGTTAGAACAGTAAAGTTATATTTTTGGCCTTGCCAGCTGAAGGCAAATTGCTTCTGGTGGGTCTTATGGACAGGAATGAAGAAAAAGGCATTTGTCAAGTCAATGGCTGAATACCAGGTACCCGGAAATGTATTAATTTGTTCAAGCAATGAAACTACAACTGGTACTGCAGCTGCAACTTGAATCACCACTTGGTTAAGCTTATGATAATCTACTGTCATTCTCCAAGACATTCTGTCAATTCTCCAAGGTTTTCTATCATTTTACTTCTAGGAACACCATGATTAATTAGCCAATGCCAGAGCTCTACAAAAGACAGACTATTCTGATTGCTGCTTTGCCTCTGCTGTCCATGACAGTAGCTATGCCCACCTTGCCTTTGACAGTTGAGTGCCACCACTTGACCCCTGCCACCTCAGGATCCAAGTATTTCCACTGTGTTTACATTTTGTAGTTGAGTGACTGTGGTTTCCACCATTAGAACTGACATACAGAGAAGAGCAATTACAAGACTCTTCAAAAATGCAGGTGCTGCCCTCACAAATCTATTTCACACAACATTGTTCAAGGGCATATCTTCTGGACCTGCCCAGTTGGGATGAGTAGGTCTAAAGTGACTAATGCACTCCACCATCCCAATCTCCCTAAGCCTTTGGATCCCTTCCTCTACATGAAACCATGGGATATTAGGCATTTCCAACTTGCTCACAGTGGGCCATCTTTTAATGCATATTTCAGGTAACCAAGCAAATAAACTATTAGAACCTTTTTTAACACCCCAAGCTGCAACATTAAAAGCAGAGTCCCTACTTAGTGGGCCAAAATCAGTAAATTCAGCCTGATCCAACTCTATATTCCTTCCACCATTATCCCACACACTTAATATCCATTCCCATGCGTGTTCTCCAGATTTCTATTTATATAAATTAGAAAACTTAAACCATATTTGCTTTTTTTAGTGTAGCACACCTCTTCATAGGTCACACTTTCAACCTTACCTCTAGGGTCCCGCCAGGACTTCAGTCTAGTTATATGTCTAGAAACAAGCAGAGGTCTTGGGGTGGCTCTTGAAGAGAATCAACATTATCTTGCCTGGCAATTACCTCAGGGGAGGCCATCACTGTTTCCTCAGGAAGCACAGGGTTTATCTCCTCAGACAATGGTGGAAAGGCTGATGGCAGCATGGGTCACGGAGGGGATGTCACCACTAATGGGGATGGGGAAGCTGTTTCTTCTGGCACAAAAAGGTTCATCAGAGTTTACAAACTCAGTGTACCCAGCTTCAAGTTGCAGGGTCCAATTCTTTTCCAATTAGTGCCCTCAGTTTAACAGTAGACACTTGGTGAAGTTATGCTTGCATCTTTTAT
Source organism: Papio anubis (assembly GCF_008728515.1). Taxonomy (NCBI): domain Eukaryota; kingdom Metazoa; phylum Chordata; class Mammalia; order Primates; family Cercopithecidae; genus Papio; species Papio anubis. Next base: position 65,488,726 of record NC_044996.1, read on the forward strand.
TGCAGGTCAGCCACTCACATGATAAGAGCTTGTGTCTGGTTTTTCACAATTTCAGATCTTTCTCTGCAGGAGATAAGACTCTCACTCAAGGCAATCTTAGTAGATTGGAGGTTCAGTATCTGCTTCTGAAGTCGGGAGGTAGAATCCCTGAGTTCATAATTTTCTTTGATCACTTTGTCCACTGAACTTAGGAGCAATCAACCAGCTTCAACATGTTCGTTTATTCTCCACATATGGTCAAAAGTATTATGTATAGAGTGACTAAACTCCTTGCCTCTCATGAGTGGTGCATCAGGAGTGTCGCATGCATTTATTTTGCATAACTCTCTGAACAATTCATGCAGAGGGCTATCAGTGTCCTTGATACTATTAGATGTAGAGTCCTTAGCATTTTTTTGGTCTAATCATATTAACCAACCAAGTCCAGAAACCCAAAACCAATGAAAGGTCTCCATCTTTAATATTCTGTTTCTCTAGAACCACTCCTGGTACCAAAGTCTGTATTAGTCTAGGGTTCTCTAGAGAGACAGAACTAATGAAGTATATATATATATATATATACACATATATATACACACACATACATACACACACACACACAGGGGAATTTATTAAATATTAACTCGCATGATCAAAAGTTACCACAATAGGCCATCTGCAGGCTGAGGAGCAAGGAGAGCAAGTTTGAGTTCCAAAACTGAAGAACTTGCAATCCAATGTTTGAGGGCAAGAAGCATCTAGCACGGGAGAAAGATGTAGGCTGGGAGGCTAGGCCAGTCTCTTTTTTTCACAATTTTCTGCCTGCTTATATTACAGCAGAATGGGCAGATAAATAGATTGTGCCCACCCAGATTAAGGGTGGGTCTGCCTTCTCCAACCCACTGGCTCAAATGTTAATTTCTTTTGGCAACACCCTCACAGACACACCCAAGATCAATACTTTGTATTGTTCAATCCAATCAAGCCAACAGTATTAACCATCACACCTACCATATAATTCAGACATTCCACTTATAGGGATTTACCCAAGAGAAATAAAAGCATATATTCATACAAATATTAGTACCTGATTGTTCAAACCAGCTTTATTTTCAGTAGCCAAAACAAGAAAAGTCCCAAATTTCCTTTAACAAGTGAATAGATAAACCTACAGTGGTATATCTATATAATGAGATACTTCTCAGGAACAAAAATAATGATTGTTAATACAAACAAGACCATGGATATACTTAAAAATAATCATGTTCAATGAAGAAGTCACATTGAAAAAGTGATACCTCACCCAATTTCATTTATATAAAATTCTAGAAAATGTGAACTAATCTATAGTGAGAGACAACAGATGAGTAGTTTTGTGAGCACAGAGGAGATGTGGGGAGGGTCCACACAATGGAATTCAAAGGGACAAGAAAAAACTTTTGTGTAATAGATACATTCATTTCCTTGATTGGAGTGATAGTTTCAGGATGCATATATACGGCAAAATTTATTAAAATTTATACTTCAAATATGTGCAGTTTTCTATTATGCCTGAAGAAAGCTGTTTAAAATTTTAATAATAAAAATAACAATTTAAATTAAATCAAAATATTGCCTGAAAATATGATCTTAGTCTATGAACCATTCTTCTAAATGTTTTTCAGGCTATGTAAAGGAATAGATATATGGTATATAATGTTTGTTACTGAGTATACATGTAGCTTCAAGAGAAACATTGTTTAGAGTGGATATATCACTTTCATATTTTAAAAACATCTTAGTTTTTTGAAATTTTACATGAATTTCTTGACTTTTCACAGCTTACCAGTTGATTTTTGGAAACTAAAATGTACATTTGTTCTTCATAAAATTTGGTTTATCAAATTTTAGTTTGCTTGATACAGGTAACACTATATTTTCTATTTAAAACTTTCTTCTTTCAAACCTAGACTCACAGAGAATAATTTTACATAGTATAAATGCCTAATGCATAGTAAATATTCAATTAAATAACAAATATATGATGTAATTATAGAATTGTATAAGCCACAAAACTAAACTTATTAAATAGGTGATATCCCTACCATAGCAAGTTAGTAAATATTGCTTAAATTAGATGAAATATATAGTTATGTGAATTGTGAAGTCTCTCAAAGTTTCCCATTTTAAGGGGGTATGCAATACTAATTTCTAACAGAAAATTATTACATGTTATTCCTATGTCACAAATTACTGGTGTGAAATTAAATAAAAGTTGTTGGAAATTTAGACTATTCTGAGCCTTTACAGGAATGTGGTTACGCAGTTTGAATCATGCAGCATGCAGCTGCAACTATTGCCTTATTTTCCTCTAAATATTTAAGACACCCTCAGATCACTAGGCTTCCTCATAAAGTAACAAAATGATTTTTCTGGGAATGTAGCAGTCTGGAACCAATCAAATCACTGTAGCATATTCACTGGTCTTGTATGGAATGTGTTATCATCCTGCTAAAACTCACAGACTCTACCTATATAAGTGAATACTTAACTTCTCCAGTTTGGAAAACCGACCACATTTGTTTGGAGTCAGTGTTCTCTGGGTGGCTATTCTCAAGCTTTGCACCTGTACAGACTCTACACTTAATCATATATTCTGAATCTCATTATTTAAGGTTGATAGTACTGTCCTTCAATACTGACCTATAAAAATGACACTATTGTAATCTTGTAACACCACCACCTACTTATAGTACTTTTCCATACTTTCTGAGTCAGCTAATTTTCAGAAGAAACAAACATCCCTTTTCCCTGCAATCAGCTCTGGCCACCAACCCAACTTCCAGGGATTCAAGTATTGGCTTATAACCTTTTAAGAGGCCTCAACATACTAGCTGTTCATCATTTAGTAAGTCCCGTCTTTTCTCACATGATTACAAGATAAGTCATTGAAGTGTAACTAAGCAAAACATATTTTCACTGGTAAAGGATAATGTAAGAGGACATTGGCTCTACATATGCATGTTAGTGCAAAAATTCTCATTAGATTTTTTTCATTTATGTGTCTCTTGCTCCTTATGTTTATTTCCTCCTCATGGGTTGGAGAAGACTAGCCCCTTGCTTACTTAGCAGTTTAGTTTGTCTCACTGAGGTAGACTGAGGACTCCATGTAGGCTAAGGAAGATAACCATTAGCCGCCTACTACTCAGAAAACTTCTGAGTTAATTATCAAGAGCTATTATGGCAGTTAGTACACTTGAATTATGTAACTAACTATGGCTCAGAGAAGTCCTTTAGCTGATCTTACATTTAATTTCCCTATCTGGGAAAAAGGACATTTGGGAATCATTGTTCTAAATCATTCAGTTACATACAAATTAATACCCAGTGCATCTTTTCAAGTGATTGGTGAGTAGGCAAACCACAAACTTTAAATCACAGATATAGGAACCAATCATTTTTAAACTTAAATGTAGCAAGTACTAACATAGCCTCGAAAGAAAAAAAATGACAGATGTATTATGATAAAGATATTTTTACTCAGTTTCTAAAACTATACTAAAGCTGAATATTATTCTACTTTATTTCAAGTAAGCCCCCTACTAAAGAAGTTGAAAATCAGTGACTTACTTGTTTTAATGTTTCATTTGGTATTTTGGTAAATTACAATAGACATTGACAATAAAGAGCATCTGAATATGCCACAACAAATTATGCCACTTTTGCATAAGGATTATTTTAAACTGAAAGCAATTCTTTATTATCAGGAAAATGAAGAAGACTCTTTATCACAGTTATTCAGACTCAAGATGTTGCCTTTGTTTTGCAAAAAATTAATTCTTAAAATGTTATATAAACTTCAAATTCTAACCACTTTATTGAGTTACATTTCTTTGTGAACTGCATGTGTATTAACATAATTAAATATGTTTTTTTATCCTGTTAATTTGCCTTATATTGTCATAGGTGTTCAAACAAGAGTGACTCCATTTTGATAGGGGCTGAGTAAAATAAGGCTGAGACCTACTGGGTTGCATTCCCAGGATGTTAAGGAATTCTTAGTCACAGGATGAGATGGGAGGATGGCAAAAGATACAGGTCATAAAGACCTTCCTGATAAAACAGCATTCAGTAAAGAACCAGCCAAATCCCATCAAAACTGAGATGGTGACAAAAGTGACCTCTGGTCATCCTCACTGCTCACTACACACTAATTATAATGCATTAGCATGCTAAAAGACAGTCCCACTAGCGCCATGACAGTTTACAAATGCCATGATAACATCAGGAAGTTACACTATTTGGTGGAAAAATGGGTGGAATCCACAGTTCTGGGAATTGCCCACCCCTTTCCTAGAAAATTTATGAATAATCTACCATTTGTTTAGCATATAATCAATAAACAATCAGAAAAACAGTGAATCATCAGTCCTCAGGGCTGCTCTGCCTATGGAGTAGCTGTAGTTTTTTTCCTCACTTTCTTAAAAAATTTGATTGCATTTTATGGATTAGCCTTGAATTCTTTTTGTGTGAGATCCAAGAATCCTCTCTTTGGGTCTGGACCAGGATCCTTTCCAGTAACAATATCAGATTTATTCATGGACTCCAGTTTTTGAATCTAAGAGGACAGGGGAAGAATTTTTTTTCTACCCTACAAGAGGAAGTTAGAACTGAAGCAAAAAAGAAAAATCCTACCAGCTGCTTTCTTTTTGTCTTTCTCCATAGATGAAAATTAATATTGCTTTCCTTTTATGGCCGGAACAGCAATTCATCTGTTTATCATAGAATATCAAAAGACTATTAAAATAATTCTTAAGATTTTTTGGGGGAATCAGAATAAAGTTCTCTTTTCCTGTTTAAATTTGATAAATGACTATTTTAGATGGCAGCAAACATTTTGGAATTAATAAAATTGAGTCTTATTGGTGTTGTAAGGAAAGGAAGACTTTCCATCTACTCCCTGAGGGTTCAATAACAGAGTCTACAAAATAAACCGACAGAAGGCAGATTAACAGGAGAAAAAGTAAACAATTTATTAAGTACATGGGAGCATCACGTGAAAGGAAAGTCAATATCCAAACCCAAGTGAGATCTAGAGGCTTACATACCCTCTTCTTAGGGGAGAGGGAGGAGCAATGCTGTTCATTTTGGGAAAAGTAAATAATTTTGGAGAAAGATGAATGGGTCTTCAAAAGAATAGGTAATAGCCTATGACAAAGTCTGTCTGGGTGTGATGTCAACAGTCTTCTCTCCTGTGATAAAAGTTTGTTCTTCTCTGGTTGATGAGATTCCCAGGGAGGGACTTCATCCCATTTGTGGGCCTTTTTTGGGGGCTCCGTATTTAAGTAGATAAGGGAAGTTCAGAGACTTTCCCTGCATTAACGGTTCCCAAAGTGCCCTCAATTTGAGGCAATCAGCATACCAAGGTAGCATATTACAGGATGACATTCCCTGACCTCCTTCAACATATTGTGTAAATGTATTCTAGGTACAAGACCATGAAGTGAGTTGAGATTTGCAGTGACTGGAGGAAACAGAAAGGTGCCAAGATAAGTGCTATTGCCTAGAACATTCTCATTCTTTTAGTAATGTTGATCTGATCGTAGGGACAAAACAACCTCACTAATTAGAAAATGCACAGATTAAGAAAGCTTAATACACCATTAGTAACTTTTTTCCCTTTCCCTTTTCTTTTCAAGGTATGAAAGACTAGACAGATAAACATTGCAAGCGCAGAGATCCACCTTGTGCTGCCACCCAAAACTGCCTCATATGTAAGCTCTTACGTAAGTTCTTCCTAAATAATTATTTGACTACCTACCAACCTAGAATGATCTCCCCCTCTCATTGGTTGGAGCTTGCCCTCTGCTTACACAGGGAGGTACTCAATTTAAGCATGGCAATTTTGCAATATGGTGTCAATTTTTTTAGGATGGAAGGCAGTTGTTACTCTCAAAATAATTGAATTTTGATTAAAACAAGAATGCTTGATAGAGTTTACACAAGTAACTGGCCTATGAGATCCCCTAACCAATTGGCCACAATGGTCAGGCAATCATATGTATCAATATACCTTCCAACTTCTTATAGATAAATACAAATGGGAAAGGCAAACAATATTGGGGTTAGACAACGCAGTATTGATGGTCAAGATTTATCTGGTGTAAGTATACACTTTTATTCTTATGGGAAAAATATAATGAAAATGTTGAAAACATTACTATTATTGGGGAAAAGGGAACTATTATGAAGCATCAAGGGCATACTTCTTACTGTCATGGCATTTATAATAATTTATGTATGTGATATTTTACATGGTTTAATGTTCTTTGTTATGCATTAAATGTTAATATTGATATTTTATTAAGTTTGTTATTATGTTAAACTATCTTTGTGTAAGTGCTAATGGAAGCATCTGAAACTACCAAGTTATGGCTTGTTCTGACATTGAAAAAAATCTTAAAATATTTCAGAAGGAAGCAATATAGGCATATTTTTCCAAATAGGGCTTCATTCAGACATTTTTCTACATATTGTAAAAACTGATTTTAGGGTAGTTTTGACATTTTAATTTGCACTAAGGAAGTGCTCAATGTAGATATGTTAGTGGCTCAATTTTCATACACTAAAAATAAATTCAGAAAGTCCTAGCTAGAACAATTAGGTGAGAGAAATACATTAAAGACATCCAAATGGAAAAAGAAGTGGTGAAATTCTCTCTTTTCATAGATGATATTATTACATGTCTAGAAAACACTGAGGACTCCACCAAAGGGTCCCTGGAACTGATAAATGGCTTCAGTAAAGTTTCAGGATACAAAATCAATGTACAAAATTGGTAGCATGTCTATACATCAATAACATTCAAGCTGAGATCCAGATCAGGAATACATTTCTATTTATAATAGCCACAAAAAAATTACATACCTAGGAATACATCTAACAAAAGAGGTGAAAGATCTCTACAAGGAGAACTGTGAAACACTACTAAAAGAAATTGTAAACAACACAAACAAGTGAAAACATATTTCATGTTCATCGATTAGAGGAATCAATATTGTTAAAATGGCCATACTGCCGAAAACAATCTAGAGATTCAATGCTATTTCTATCAAAATAACAATGTAATTTTTGTATAAGTAGAAAAAAAACTATTCTAAAATTTATATGGAACCCAAAAGACCCTGACTGATCAAAATAATTGTAAGCAAAATAACAAAGCTGGAAACATCACATTACCTGACTTCAAACTATACTATCATGATATAGTAACTAAAATAGCATGGAACTGATACAAAAAAAAAAGATATGTAGACCAATAGAACAGAATAGAGATCCCCAAAATAAAATCACACAAGTAAACCATCTGATCTTTGACAAAGTTTATCGAAAAAGCAATAGGTAAAGGAATCTCTGAACTCCAATGGATAAAGGAGTCTCTATTTATACAATAAATGGTGCTGAGATAGTTGGTTAGCCATATGTAGAAGAATGAAACCTGACTACTACCCTTCACCGTACACAAAAATGAACTAAAATTGATTAAAAATTTACCTGTAAGACATCAGGATATAAGAATACTAGACGAAAACTTAGGAAACATTATTGACATTGGCTTTGAAAGAGAATTTATGACTAAATCGTAAAAAGCAATTGCATCAGAAACAAAACTCAACAAGTGAGACCTAATTCAACTAAAGAACTTCTGCACAGCAAAATAAACTAGCAACAGCATAAACAGACAACCTACAGAATGGGAGAAAATATTCACCAACTATATATTAGACAAAGGTCTAATATCCAGAATCTATAAGAAACTTATACAATTCAACAAGCAAAAAACAAATAACCCAATTAAAAAGTTGACAAAAGACGTGAACAGACACTACCCAAAATAATTTATACAAGTGACTGATAAACATGAAAAACTGCTCCACATCAATAATCATCAGAGAAATGCAAAGCAGTACCACAATGAGATATTATGACACACCAGGCAGAATGGCTAGTATCAAAAAGTCAAAAAACAGTGGATGCTGGTAAGGCTGCTGAGAAAAGGGAACAATTACATACCGTTAATGGGAATGTAAATTAGTTCAGTTACTGTGGAAAATATCTGGAGATTTCTCAAATAACTTGAATCAGAACTGCTATTCAACCTAGCAATCCCATTACTGGGTATATATCCAAAAGAAAATAAATCGTCCTACTACAGAGACACAGGCACACATATGTTTATTGCTATCCACAACAGCAAATACATGAAATTAACCTAGATGTCCATTAACAGTAGACTAGATAAACAAAATATGGTATATATGCACCATGGAATACCATGCAGCTATTAAAAAGAATGGAAACAATGTCTCTTGCAGCAACATGGATGGAGCTGGAAGCCATTATCCTATGTGAATTAATGCAGGAACAAAAAATCAAGTAACACGTGTTCTTACTTAGAAGTGAGAGCTAAACATTAAGTACTCATGGTCATAAAAATGATAACAATAGGCACTTGGCATGTGTCATACTACAGAGTGGAGAGAGAGAGTAGAGCAAGGATTGAAGTTGCATACTATGCTCAGTACCTAGGTGACGGGATCATTTGTATTTCAAATCTCAGCATCACTCAATATACCCATGTAACAAACCTGCACATGTACCCACTGAATCTAAAATTAGCAAAAATAACAGTTGGTGTTTTAAAAGGATCAATCAAATTGACAAACTTTTAGCTACATTAACTGAAAATAAAAAGGGAAAATATACATATTTATAAGAAATAAAAGAAGAAACCTTGCAACGGTTGCCTCAGAAATTAAAGGAAATAGTAAAATATCTTATGTACATTTACACTTAAACAAATTGGATAAAAAATGGACAAATTCCTTGTTGTATACAACTTACCAATACTGAATCATTAAGAAATAAAAAATCTGGCGAGACCTATCACTGGTTAGAAGAATGAATCTGCAATCAAAATCCTTCCAACAAAGCAAATACCCAACCTCTCACTAGTGAATTCTACCAAATATTTCAATAATTAATGGAAATCATTCTCAAAGTTTTTCAAAAATTGAAGAGGAAAGAACATTTTTCTGTGATCAGAATGTGTGCTGCTAAATTCATGTGCTGGAACTTAATCCCCATTGTAGTGGTATTAAGTAGTGGAAACTTTGGGGAAATGATTAAGTCAAAAGGGTTCCATTAGACATGAATTAGTGACTTATAAGAAGGGTGGAGAAAACTTACTTAGTCTTTTTTTTTTTTTTTTTTTTTTTTAGTTCTTTAACTCTTCTGTCACGTGAGAACATAGACTACATTCTCTTTTGACCTTCTGTCTTCTGCCATGTGAGGACACAGCATTCAAACCAACCACAAGACATAACAACAAGATTTCATTTTGGAAGAAGAAAGAGCATCTCTTACCAGACAGCAAATTTGTCAGAGCCTTGATATTGGACCTTTTACCCTGCAAGAATGTGGGTAATACATTTAAATTATTTATAAATTGTTCGATCTGTAATATTTTGCTATCACAGCGAAGATGGACTAAAACACACTTTGAAACTCATTTTAGGAGACCAGCATTACCTTGGATCCAAAACTACAAAAAGACAGTATAAGAAAACAATAATGTGGCATTACTGATGAGTAGATATTCAAAAATTTTCAACAAATATTAGCAAACTTATTTTAATAGCATATTAAAAGAATTATGCCATGTAACCTCTTCAGGAATGGTTCAACATAAGCAATCAATCAGTATGATAAATCACATTAACAACAGGAAGAATAAAAATCACATGGTTATCTCAATAGATGTAGAAAAAGTATTTAACAAAATTCAACAATATTTCATGATGAAAACACTTAACATTCTAGGAATAGAGAGAAATAACCTAACATAACTGCCACACATAAAAAGCCCACAAATAGCATCACACTCAATGTTAAAATACTGAAGGCTTTTTCTCTAAGATCAGGAAAAAGAGAAAGATGTATACCTTTCACACTTCTATTTTGCATAGTACTGGAAGTCATGGCCAAAGCATTTAGGCAATAAAAAGAAATAAAAGGCATCCTCATCAAAAAATAAGTCAAATTGTCTCTGTTCATATAGAACATTATTTTATATATTAAAAAATCACAAAATATAACAAAACAAATTATCATAGTTAATAAATAATTTTAGCCAAATTGTAGGATACAAAGTTAACATTCAAAAATCTGTTGTGCCTCTAGGTGTTTTATGCCAGAATGAAAACACGTTAAAATGTACTTTGACTGTTAAATTGTATGGAATATAAAGCAACTTGAGATTTATTTTAAAGTTAAAGGCCTATAGTGAAAACTGAAACCTAAATATTTTATTTCTATGTTACAGGTTAACTCTAAAGATAACAAAATAAATAATATAGATTATATAAACAAAGTGGCCTGAGTATGAAATTTGGTAAGAAGTTCTTAACAACTTGTACTAAATTTTTTCTTTGAGTTTTATTTCATAAATTTTATTTTGTAAATTATTACACATCCTCTAAAATTCACTATTTAAAAAATTATATTATTAACCTCATTATCCTTATCTTAAGCTAAATGTAAAATTATAAAATACATTGGAATCTGTATATCCCATATATATTTATTTATTTATGGGATATATATGTATATATCACCTACTTGACTTTCTCCAGTGACCGCTACACCCAAATGAGCTGTACAAGTAAGCCACTATGACCACCTTTCAGTCACAGTATGACTCCAATGACTCCATGGATCTTGTACCTACTTTCTGTAAACCCACCAATTAGAAATCTCCATGGGAAATTGGCTTGGGTAAAATCCTGGACCCCAAGAAAGGTTTTGACACACAGGTCTCTCTCTCTCTCTCTCTCTCTTCCTCTCTCTCTCTCTCTCTCTCCTCTCCCTCTGTTTCTCTCTCTCTCTCCTCTCCCTCTCTCTATCTCTCTCTCCTCTATCTCTCTCTCCTCTATCTCTCCTCTCTTCTCTCTCCTCTCTCCCCTCTCCCCTCTCCCCTATCCCCTCTCCCCTTTCTCTCTTCTCCCTCTCCCCCTACTGGTGGAGTGCTTGTGTTCCAGAGGGCTCCCCTTATCCCTTTGGCTCTGCAAGGCATGCTGCCCCCTTTTCTCTGGAATATGAAAGTAATACACTGCTTCTGTTTTTCATATATTTTATTGTGTTGCCTCTTCTGAGTCTCACCTGGCCAACACACCTAAACCTAATCTATTTGTTAGGTCTTTCCTAGAGTGGCTATCTTGGTATCTTGGTAGTAATAAACTGGATGTACGTCAGAGAAGAACCACAAGAGTGACTGACAGTATAAACAAGTTTCCTGTGAGAGGGATATCTAGTAACAAATTCTCTCTTATTATGAATTACCTTTTACTCTTGTGTTTTTTGATGCACAGAAGTTTTAAAATTCCATGAAGTCCAATTTATACAGTGCTTTGCCCCCTTTTTTTTTTTTTGGAAAACAAATCACTGCCAAATCCATGAGGCTTTTCTCTTATTTTTTTTCCTAAGAATTTTAGTTTTAGCTCTTATGTTTAGGTCTTTCATCCATTTTGAGGTAATTGTATTTGTATATGCAATAAGATTAGAAGTCTACTTGATCATTTTGCATGTGAATATTTATTTATCCAATACCATTCATTGAAAAGACCATTCTTTCCCTATTGAATGATCTTGGAACTCCTATGGAAAATCATTTGGCTATAGATGTGAGGATATTTTATGGGCTCCTTTTCTATTAAATTGTTCTGTATGTCTATCTTTATGCCAGTACCACAATGTTTTGATAATTCTGGCTTATTAGTATGTTTTTAAAGCAATAAGTATGAGACTTTCAAAGTTCTTTTTTGTCAAGATTATTTTGGCTAATGAAGACCCTTTGAGATTCCCTATAAATTTTCAGATGGATTTTTTCTTTATCTGGAAAAAAAATTGAGATTTTGAGAGAGATTGCATTAAATTTATACATCATTTTGGATGAACTGACAACTTTACAATATTACGTCTTCTGGTGCATGAAAATGGAATACATTTTCATTCATTGGAGTCCTCTTTAATTCATTATAGTATTCTTTTTACTTTTTATTATATATCTTATACCTTTTTCGAAAATTTTGTCTTTAAATGTTTTTGATATCATTGCAATAAAATTGTTTTAATTTTCTTTTCCAGTTGTTGATTGCTAGTGTGTGAAAACCAAACTATTATTTTCATGTTGATTTCATATTCTATAACTTTACTAAGTTAATTCTATTAATTAACACTTTTATAAAGTCTTAAGATTATCTATATGTAAGATCTTGTCATCTCCAAACTGAAAATTTAACTTCTTTCTTTGTAATTTGGATGGCTTTTTTGTTTTCAGAGACCCAGTAAAACCGATGATGTAGATGAAGTTCAAAGGCAGTCTGCTGAATAAATTTTCTTTTGCTCAGGAAGCCCATCTCTTGGTTCTATTCAGGCCTGCCATTGATTGAATGAGGCCCACTCACATTTTGGAGAGCAATCTACTACTCAGGGTTCACTGATTTAAATGTTAATCTCATCCAAAAACACTGTCCACATCGACATGAAATATTAACCGTCACAGCAGAGAGTACTGGAACCTACTACTATTTTAGTAGTGCTGTCTATTTCTCCTTTCAATCTGTCAGTATTTTAATTCATATATTTAGGAGTTCTGACGTTTGGTGCATGCATATTTATAGTTGCATGCATATTTATAGTTGTTATATTTTCTTCATGAATTATTACTTTTATAATAATAAAAGCTTGTATTTTTAAAATATGTCTTATAACATTATTTTCCTAATCTATACACTTGCTGCCTTCTTTTGTCTTGTATTTTTTAGTGGGACATTTTGATATCTTTCTTTGTCTTTTGCATATATTCTACAGATATATCCTTTTTAGTTTTTAATGGGATTACACATGATATCTTAATGTTATAGGAGTACATTTTAAACAGATGACTTCAATTGCATATGAAAGATCTACTTCTTTATTTCTCACCCCATTACATCAACTTTGTGTTATTGGTGTCACAAATGTCATCTTTATTTTGTGCTCATTTAAGTAGATTTGTATTTTTTTATAATTTTGTCTTTTGAATCTTGTAAAGAAATGAGTTATTAACCAAATTTACAATAAAATTAATTTATATATTTTTCATATATTTGCCTTTATCAAAGACCTTTGTAATTTTGTTTGGCACCAAGTTACTTTCTAGAGTCCTTTCATTTCAACTGAAAAGATTATTTTTAGTATTATTGTAGTACAGATCACTTGATAATAAACTTCTTCAGGTTTTCCTGATCTAATAAGGTTTATTTTTTTCCTCATTTTTGAAACACATTTAGCTAAATGTTGAAATTTTAGTTGACTGCTTTATATTTTTCCTTTCAGCACTTTAAATATATCACCTCAGTGCCTTTTGGCCTCAAATCTTTCTGCTGAAAAATTCATTGATAATGTTATTGACACTTTATATGTGATGTGTTGCTTTCCTCTTGCTGCTTTTATGATTCTCTCTTTGTCTTCGACTTTCAACAGTTTGATTATGTGTTTTCATGTGGGTCTCTTGCATCAACTTGGTGTTTGCTGAACGTCTCATATTTGTATATCCATGTTTGTCTTCAAATTTGGGAAGCATTTTGCCATTTTGAGAAAATTATCTGCTTTTTTCTCGTCTCTTTCTAGGACTTTGAAAATGTACACAATGGTCCACTTGATGGTGTCCCAACAAGATCTTAGGTTCTGCTGACCATTCTTTATTTCTTTCCTTTTTTGCTCCACTCCTCAAACTTGATAATTTCTAATTACTGTGCTTTAAATTCAATGACTCTTTCTTCTGTACGAGATTGCTCTTGAATTCCCTAGTAAATTTTTTAACTCATTGTTTTTAAATTTTTCAGATCCAGAATATCTATTTTTTATTGCTCTTTCTACCTCTTTGTGAATATTCTTATTTTGTTTATATATTGTTTTCAATATTTATTTTAGTTATCTTTCCATTTTTTAAATTTTAGTTTATTTGAGAATATTTAAGAATATTTAAAAATACTTATCTAATAAATCCATAGCCTATGTTTGTTTTCAGTTTCTGAAGATTTATTTTGTTCCTCTGAAAGGACCACAATTCCTTGTTTCTCTATGTGTCCCCATTATTTTTGGTTGAAAAGTTGGCATTAGGGGAAAAAAGCCACCTCTCCCTGCCATTGAAGACTGACTGTATGCAAGGGAATACCTTCGTTAACCTGAGTGATTTAAAGGCATAAGGTATTCTCAGGCCTTTTCTACATATGCATTTTTCCTAGGTTTGAGCATGTTCTTATTTCACCATATACACAGCTGCTTTTACTCATCCTTATTTTCCTAGGAGTCTCACTCTTATTTTTTCTCAAGGTCTTAAAATATTATGTTGTATTCTCCTGCTCATAATCTGTGGCTTTCATGTACCCGTGGATCTGTAGTCCCTCTGCTGCTTTCATCAGCCTCCAATCTGATATAAAAATTATGCTATAGCTTCTGCTGAGGTCTGAGTCAAGTGAGACAGAAACCCATCCCCTGGCAGGGTCTCAGATGAGATAAGTTATACTAATTTTCTTCTGTCCTGATATAGGAGCTGAACATTGAGTAGCTTCCTCCCAAACAATCTACACCACCTTTCTTTTCTTTCTTTTCTTTCTTTTCTTTCTTTTCTTTCTTTTCTTTCTTTTCTTTCTTTTCTTTCTTTTCTTTCTTTTCTTTCTTTCTTTCTTTCTTTCTTTCTTTCTTTCTTTCTTTCTTTCTTTCTTTCTTTCTTTCTTTTCTTTCTTTTCTTTCTTTTCCATTTTGAGTGTGTCTTTTTCTTGATTGGGTATTTGCTTGGTTGATGTATACCCTTGAATGTGAATGCTTTCTGGAATTCTCACAAATCAATTTTACTCAACCTACTCCGCCTACTTGATGTTTCTGTGGGGAAATAAGGGCCTGGAGCTTTCTAGTTTGACATCTTTCTGACGCAAAGGTGCTTTTTAAACAAAATGTATACCACAAAGCCAATACTGATACAAATAACATTAACCAGTAATAATTTTCAAATAAATACAGTTATAAAACTTAATAAATTTATATGAGAAAAGAGATAACAACCAAATATATATAGATTTTAACTCTGTTATTGTACTGGTGTTATTTACAAATAGTTCTCTTAAACTTATTTATGTCAAATATTATCTGATGGGTAAAATCAAGACAGCATAAAAATTTCTCTGCAAGAAAGAAGAGTATAATTGTTTTCTCATTTGTAAAATAAGAGATTTTGACTTTAATATGTCTAAAATATCTTTCTTCCTTTTATTAAGACACTCACTAATTTGCAATTCTTAATTCTCTGAGATAAGAACTCTCCTATTAAAGATCAGTATAATTTCCTTATATGGCTGTTTTATATATTTATGTTTCTTGGCATACATTTTCAAGATTTCAAAATAAGTCTTACTCTGATAGAGACTCTCCTAGTTAATTGGCCTTGTTTAAGAAAATTGCCAAAAGAAAAGAAAAATGTTTACAGAACATCATTATGTTCAATTTTTTAAAATATAGTTTTTTAGTGTTTACTATGTTCCAGCCACTGTTTTAGAAGTAAGAAATAGAGTAATTGCATTCATAAAGCTCACAGTCTTGTGGATGTGATCAGGTAATTTACTAATTAATTTCATATATGATTTTTATCACATTTTGCCAGTTTCTAGATTGTTGTATTCATGAAGATTCTTGAAACTACTAAAAAGTTTGCAATCAAAATTTCCCTTTAGTGTCCTCAGAACCACAGATATAGCTGAGAATCATGGACCTTGACTCCAAATCAGATTATAATGTGAATGAATATTCAAAATTATGATTCAAATAATTACAAATATATCCAAGAGATTTAAATTTTACACTTAAGTGATGAGAAGTGGAGAATAAATTAAAGGAACAAATGATTAACTTTTGTCACAGAACTTTCAAACTTAGTTCTTGCTAATTGATAACATTAAATATGTGAGTTTCATAAAGAAAGACAGCTGATCCAGTACCATAATTCAATGTTCTTAGCATATCCATTCTCTAGGGTAAACATTCTTAATATCTTTAGAAGACACATTAGCGTTGTTTTTAATATAAATTAATTGAAAATCAATATACTAAAATAATATGTGTTATATACTAAAATAAATATGTGTTAGTAATATTGGGTTATGACAATATTTATTGATAGATATTTTTCAGGAAAATAAATATGTATTAATGTGGATTTTGATGCTATAAGATAGTCCTTGAAATTAACATTTTCTACACTAAGTAATTACATTGTTTTACAATATAGAACCACTATATAATATTTGAAAATAACATAAGGCTTCTGATATTCTAGGCTCAAGATACAAATACTTCGCCTATTATAAATCACTTTGAATTGGCATGCAGGTGTGAATTATATCAAGAAAGACTCTAAGGAACATGTACATCAGGTTAAATTGACACTATCAGTCATATTCTTTCTTTCTCTACCTCATAAATTTACCTCTTCCTTTCTTTCTTTTTAGCATCCCAATACACATACACAAATATATAATGAATCCTATATATTCAGTGTAACTAATCTGAAATTGTCTTAGAAATTTTGAGAACTAACTCATTTCTCAAGGGATATGAGTTGGAGGCAAACAAAGTTAATAACTAGTAGCTACTTAGTTTAAACAAGTTATTACAAGCCCTTGACATTTTTGATGCCTAACATAATTTTTGTAGCCTAACATAATTTTGTACTTTAAAACTGAAATAAAAATTTAGAGATCATTTGGTATGTGGTCTAACTCTCTTACATATTTCCCATTCCTGAAATAGTTTTCTCCTAAGAATGCAGCATTCATATTACAGGCCTCTGGCATAAAAAACAAACAAACAAATGAACAAACAAACAAGCGACAACAACAAAAAACTAAGCCAGGCATGGTGGTTCACACCTGTAATCCTCGCACTTTGGGAGGCTGAGGGTGGATCATGGGTCATGAGGTCAAGACCATCCTTGCTAACATGGTGAAACTCCGTCTCTACTAAAAATACAAAAAATTAGCCTGGTTTGGTGGCACACACCTGTAGTCCCAGCTACTCAAGAGGCTGAGGCAGGAGAATTGCTTGAATCTGGTTGGCAGAGGTTGCAGTGAGCCAAGATCATGCCACTGCACTCCAGCCTGGGCAACAGATTGAGATTCCATCTCAAAAACAAACCAACAAACAAACAGAAAAAAACTGAGATAATGTTGGTAGGTTAATGGGGAAGACATACTAAGAAAAGTTTTATTAGTCCATTTTCATGCTGCTGATAAAGACATACTTGAGACTGGGCAATAAACCTTTTTCTCTTGTAAAAGAAAGAGGTTTAATGGACTCCCAGTTCCATGTGGTTGAGAAGGCCTCACAATCATGGCAGAAAGTGAAAGGCATGTCTCACATGGTGGCAGACAAGAGAAGAGAACTTGTGCAGGGAAACTCTCATTTATAAAACCCTCAGATCTTGTGAGATTTATTCACTACCATGAGAATAATATGAGAAAGACCCACTCTCATGATAAAATTATCTCCCACCATGTCCCTCCAACAACATGTAGGAATTATGGGAGCTACAATTCAAAATGAGATTTGGGTTGGGACAGAGCCAAACCATATCATTCCACCCCTGGTCCCTACCGAATCTCATGTCCTCATGTTTTAAAAACAATCATACCTTACCAAAAATCCCCCAAAGTCTTAACTCATTTAAGCATTAACTCAAAAGTCCACAGTCTAAAATCTCATTGGAGACAAGGCAAGTTTCTTCCACCTATGAGCCTATAAAATCAAAAGAAAGTTAATTATTTCCTAGATATAAACGGGGTGTAGGCATTGGGTAAATACAAACATTCCAAATGGTAGAAATTGGCCAAAACAAAAAGGCTACAGGCCCCATGTAAGTCCAAAATCCAGCAGGGCAGTCAAATCTTAAAGCTCCAAAATAATCTCCTTTGACTCCACATCTCACGTCTAGGGCATGCTGATTCAAGAGGAGGGTTCCCATAGTATTGGGCAGCTCCATTCTTGTGGCTTTGCAGGGTACAGCCTCCCTCTAGGCTGCTTTTATGGGCTGACATTGAGTGGCTTTTCCAGAGGCACGGTGCAAGCTGTTGATGGATCTACCCATTCTGGGGTCTGGAGGATGGTGTACTTCTCACAGCTGAACTAAGCAGTTCCCCAGCGGAGACTCTGACCCCACATTTCCCAGCAGCACTGCTTTAGTAGAGCTTCTCCATAGGAGCTCCTCCCCTGCAGTAAACTTCTACCTGGACATCCAGGTGTTTCCATACATCCTCTGAAATCTAGGCAGAGGTTTCCAAACCTCAGTTCCCGACATCTGTGCACCCATAGGCTCAACACCACATGGAAGCTGCAAAAGTTTGGAGCTTGCATCTTTTGAAGCCACAGCCTGAACTGTACCTTGATCTCTTTTATTCATAGCTGAAGTGGCTGGGATGCAGGACACCAAGCCCATAGACTGCACACAGCAGAGGGACCCTGGGCCTGGCCCACAAAACTACTTTTTCCTCCTAGGCCTCTGGGTGGGACCTATAATGGGCGTGACTGCTGAAAATGTCTCTGACATGCCCTGGAGGTATTGTCCCCATTGTCTTGGTGACTAACATTCAGCTCCTCCTTACTTATGCAAATTTCTGCAGCAGGCTTGAATTTCTCCTCAGAAAATGGGATATTTTTCTGTCACATTGTCAGACTGCAAATTTTTCAAACTTTTATGCTCTGTTTCCCTTTTAAAACTGCATGCCTTTAACAGCACCCAAGTCACCTCTTCAGTGGTTTGCTGCTTAGAAATTTCTTCTGTCAGATCCCTTAAATCATCTCACTGAAGTTCAAAATTCCACAAATCTTTAGGGTAGGGGCAAAATGCTACCACTCTCTTTGTTAAAACATAACATAAGCCACTTTTGTTTCAGTTCCCAACCGGTTTCTCATCTCCATCTGAGACCATCTCAGCCTGGATTTCATTGTCCATATCATTAAGAATGTTTTGATCAAAGTCATTCAACAAGTCTGTAGGGAGTTCAAGACTTTTCCACATTTTACTGTCTTCTTCTGAGAAACTGTTCCAACCTCTGCCTGTTACCCAGTTTCAAAGTTGCTTCCACATTTTCGAGTATCTTTTCAGCGGTGCCCCACTCTACTGCTACCAATTTACTGTATTATTCTGTTTTCAAACTGCTGATAAAGACATACCTGAGACTGACCAATTTGCAAAAGAAAGAGGTTTAATAAACTTACAGTTCCAAGTGGCTAGAAAGACCTTACAGTCATGGCAGAAGGTGAAATTCATATCTCACATGGTGGCAGGCAAGAGAACTTGTGCAGGAAAACTCCAGTTTCTAAACCATCAGATCTCATGAGACTTATTCACTATCACGAGAATAGCATGGGAAAGACCCACCCCCATGATTCAATTGTCTCACACCGATTCCTCCCATAACACATGGGAATTATGGGAGCTACAATTCAAGATAAGATTTAGGTTGGCACACAGCCAAACCATATCAGTTGGGCATGGTAAATCATGCTTCCTTTAGTGAATGATGGTTCTTCTTGTAATTAATCTACTTCTAAGCCATAGGTAAACCTTTATCACTTGGCACATGACAGATGGCACAGCTTTAGCTCAAATATTACACAGCTTAGGCTATTAGGTACTGAGGTGTGGATTTTCATGAAAATGGCTTTAGAGTTTTAGATGAAATTTTAGAAACAATACAGAATGTGACAAAAGGTGTCTTAAGTTTGAAACAAATTTTCGTTTTGTTCCATGGCATTGTGAAACTTTGTAACTTGTCAAAGTCACTGATGTATATGCCAGCTGCAGACATTTTGGTAAAACTTCTGCACATTTTAATAAGAAATTTATTTGCATAGGATTGAAAGAAACATGCACAGAAACTGGAACCATATTTTTAATGAGCTGCCTAAATCAGTGGATGATTGATTTTTGAGAAATAGGAATAAACAGTGGGGAAGAATAAATTTGACACAAGAATAGGCAGCAGGCACAGCAATTTAGATATTGAAATTAGCTTGCATGCTTCAGTCTTCAAAGAATACAATAGTCAATTACTCTTATTTCTCCTACAATAACCATTACTAATGTCGTGTGCCATCTTAACATGACCATCTATTTTACTACAATTTATTTGTAAAAAAAAAAAATAGTGACATATTCTGAGCACTAGGACTCCAGAGCAATTCATGTTAATAAAGTTAACTTCACAAGAACATAATAATATAAAAGAATTTATTACCCTATGTCACAGAGAATGGTAAGTAGAGTTATTTTTTTCAAGTTGCTTCCCCTTTTCTGTGACTCCTTGTTTCAATATATTGCAACTGTATGAGAAAACAAAGTATGTTGGCTTGAAATTCAAATATAGGCATTCCTTAGGTTATATACTAAATGTTTCTTCAAATAAAAACTCATAATTTCCAGAAATATCTTAGTTCACCCTCCCTTGGAAAGTAAATGGATGATCTGATTTTAACACCTTAATCACACAGCAAGGAGCAGAGTTTTCTAAAGTCATGTTTCTCTGGGTTGAGAAATTTGAAAACAAAATATCCTAGAATGTTGGTGATATGGTTTAATTCGGTGTCCCTGGCCTAATCTCACCTTAAATTGTAATAATCCCCATGTGGCAAGGATGGGACCAGGTGGAAGTAATTGAATAACGGGGCGATTTCACCCATTCTGTTCTCACAAGAGTTAGTAAGTTCTCATGAGGTCTGATGGTTTTATAAAAGTCTGGCATTTCCTCTGCTGGCACTCATTCTCTCTACTGCCACCCTGTGAAAAGGTTTCTTCTACCATATTTGAAACTTTCCTGAGGCCTCCCCAGTGATTCAGAACTGTGTCAATTAAACCTCTTTCCTTTATTAATTACCCAGTCTCAGATATTTCTTCATAGAAGTGTGAGAATGAGCTAATACAGTACATTAGTACTGGGAGTGGGGCACTACCATAAGGATACCTGAAAATGTGGAAGTGCCTTTGGAACTGGGGAACAGGCAAAGGTTGGACCAGTTTGGAGAGCTCAGAAGAAGACAGATGTGGGAGAAATTTGAACTTCCTAGAAACTTGTTGAATGGCTTTCACCAAAATGTTGATAAAGATGTGGACAGTGAAGTCCAGGCTGAGGTAGTCTCATGTGGAGATGAGGAACTTGTTGGAAACTGCAGTAAATTTCACTCTTGCTATACTTTAGCAAAGAGATGGTGACATTTCATCTCTGGCCTAGAGATCTGCAGAACTTTGACCTTGAGAGAGATAATTTAGGGTATCTGTTAGAAGAAATTTCTAAAAAGCAAAATGTTCAAGTGGAAGCAGAGTATAAAATTTTGGAAAATTTGCAGCCTGACGATGCAGTAGAAAAGAAAAAAAAAACATTTTCTGGGGAGAAATTCAAGCTGCAAAAATTGGCATAATCACCAAGACAACGTTAATCACCAAGACAATGGGGAAAACATCTCCAGGTCATGTCAGAGACCTTCAGGGTAGCCCCTTCCATCACAGGCCTGAGGCCTAAGATGGAAAAATGGGTTTGTAGAAAGGACCCAGGCTCCTCCCAGCTCTGCTCTGTGCAGCCTTAGGTCTTAGGTCATGGTGCCCTGCATCCCTGTTGCTTCAGCTTTAGCCATGGTTAAAAGGGTCCAAGGCGCAGGTCAGGCCATTGCTTCAGAGGGTGAAAGCCCCAAACTTTGGCAGCTTACATGTGGTGTTGGGCCTGTGGGGGCACAGAAATCAATAATTGGGGCACTGCCTAGTGGAGCTGTGAGAGGAAGGCCACAGTCCTCCAGCCCCCAGAGTGGTAGACCCATCAACAACTTGCACCATGTGCCTGGAAAAGGCACACTCAATGCCAGCCTGTGAAAGCAGCCAGGAGGGGGGCTGTACCCTGTAGTGCCATAGGGGTGGAGCTGCCCAAGACCATGGGAACCCACCTTTTGGATCAGTGTGCCCTGGATGTGAGACATGGAGTCAAAGGAGATTATTTTGGAACTATTAGGCTTAATGACTACCCTATTAGATTTTGGACTTGAAGGAAGCCTGTATTCCCTTTGTTTTGGCCGATTTCTGCCATTTGAAATGGGTGTATTTACCCAATGCCTGTACCTTCAGTGTACCTAGGAAGTAACTAACTTGCTTTTGATTTTACGGACTCATAGGTGAAGGGACTTGCCTTGTCTCAGATGGGACTTTGTACTGTGGACTTTTAAGTTAATCCTGAAATGAGTTAAGACTTTGGGGGACTGTTGGGAAGGCGTGATTGTTTGGAAATGTGAAGACATGAGATTTGGGAGGGACCAGGGGCAAATGATAGGCTTTGGCTGTATCCTCATTCAAATCTTATCTTGAATGTAGTAATCATGACATATCAAGGGTCAGGCCAGATGGAGATAATTGAATCATGGGAGCATTTTACCCCATACCGTTGTTGTGGTCGTGAATAAGTCTCAGGAGATCTGATGGTTTTATAAATGGGAGTTTGCCTACACAAACTCTTCTGCCTGCCACCACGTAAGATGTGCCTTGCCTCTCCTTTGTTTTCCACCATGACTATGAGGCTTCCAGAGCCATGTGAAACTGTGAGTCCATTAAACCTCCTTTTCTTTATAAATTTCTCAGTCTCGGGTATGTCTTCATTAACAGCATGAGAACAGACTAATACAGATGACTTTTAATTCTTTTTCTTTTCTTATTACTCAAGCTAGGACTTCCAGTATTATGTTAGAAAACAGTGGTCAAAGTGGGCATCCTTATTGTATTTCAGATCTTAGAGGAAATCCTTTCCATTTTTCTACATTCAGTATGATGCTACTTGTATATCTGTCATATATGACTTTTATCATGTTGAGTTATCCCCAGTTTCTTTTAGGGTTTTTGTCATGAAGAAATATTTAATTCTATCAAATTTTTTCAGCATCAATTGAAATTGTCATGTGGCTTTTGTCCTTCATTCCATTGATATGATGCATCACATTGATTGATTTCTGTGTGTTGCATCCCAGGGATAAATTCCACTTGCTAAGGATGAATAATTTTTTTAACATATGGATGTATTTGGTTTGCTCTTATTTGGTTGAGGATAATTGCATGAATATTATTCTGTGATATTAGCCTGTAGTTTGTGTGTGTGTGTGTGTGTGTGTGTGTGTGTGTGACTTTGTCTGTTTTTGGGATCAGGGTAATACTGGCCTCGTAGAATGTGTTTGGAAGTATTCCTTCCTTTTCTATGTTTTGGAAGGAGTAGTTGGGGTATAATTGGTGTCAGTCCTTTAAATGTTTGGTATGATAGAATTCAGTAATGAATCCATTGTACTCCAGTTTTTTCTTTGCTGGGGAACTTTTTATTATGGCTTCCATCTTGTTACTTGTTATTTTTCTCTTCCGATTTTGGATTTCATCATGATTCAATCTTTGTAGGTTGTATACATCTAGAAATCTGTCATTTCTATTAGATTTTCCAATTTATTGATGTAAATAATTGCTCACAGTAGCCACTAATGTTCCTATGAATTTCTCCAATATCAGTTGTAATGTCTTCATTCTCATCTCTGATTTTATTTATTTGGATCTTCTCTGTTTGTTTTTAGTTAGTCTGGCAATGGTTTTGTCAATAATTTTCACATCTAATCTCTTACTATGTCAGCCTGAAATCCAGAAGTCTTTCTTAAATATTCAAATGCTTTAAAGAAAAGTTCAAGTAATATTTAAAACTGCTCGCTTTCCGTGTCTGTCTGCAGAATCCTGATCAGTCTCACAAACTGGTGAATCAGGCTAGATAACCTCTCAAGAGAACATAAATATTATAAAATAATAAGTTAGTATAACAACCATACAATAAAGCATGGTTCAAAAGATGTGACAGAATAAAACACACGTAATTTTTGAGAAGTTAATTTTTAATATTATATATTATTAAATTAAAAAATGATTATACTTTTACTTTGTCATGTGCCTTACCTAGTGATTGTTTACAGGGCACCCTGCTGTTATGTACTGCAGTCTTAAAAACTTTTAAAAATGTAAAAAATGTGTCTCATGCTAATTGGGTTATTATCAATATTTCATTTCATTTTATTTTACTCCTCTAGAATATTGTAATCCTTTCATCTCACTATAATAAGTATGAAAAATTAGAAGCAGGAAAAAGCGTGCTCAGAAAATACTTCTTGCTCAATGGATTACTTTTTCAAAGTATTTTTTCACAAAACTAAATAAATATTTGGAACTGAGACTAAAACAAACTTCCAGCTTCCAAACATAATTAAGGGGATTATATCCATTTTTTTAAACATAGTTCTACTCATTCCTATTTTTCCATTTTAATTAATACTATTAAAAACAGGTCATTTCAAGTTTGAAATATAATAACTTACATTTAGTATTATCAGAGTCCAGTTATCTAAATGTTGCTTTTTAAATATGTACATAAGTTATGTCTATTTTTATTTTTGACACATAATATTTGTACATATTTATGGGGTATATGTGACATTTTGTTACATGCATAAATTGTGTAATTATAAAGTTAGGGCATTTAGGGTATCCATCATCTTGAGTATTTATTATTTCTGTGTGTTGGGAACATTTTGAGTACTCTCTTCTAGATGTTTTGAAATATAAAGTATATTGTGGTTAACTGTAGCTGTTCCATTCCGCTGTTGGAACTTCTTTCTCTTATCTGAATATATGTTAATATTCATTAACCAACCTCTATTCATCCCTTTCTCACCTACATACCATTCCCAGCCTCTGGTATCTGTCGTTCTTCTCTCTACTACCATGAGATCAAGTTTTTAACTCTGATATGTGACTGAGAAAATGTGATATTTTACTTTCAGTATCTGGCTTATTTCACTTGACATAATGACCTCCAGTTCGATCCATGTTGCTATGAATGACACGATTTCATTATTTTAATAACCAAATACTGTATCATCATATATGTTACCATATTGTCTTTATCTGTTGATGGAAACTTCTATTGATTGAATATCTTTACTATTGTAAGTAGTGCCACAATACACATGGGAATGCAGGTATATTTTTGATATACTGACTTTTTTTTCCCTTTTGATAAATACTCAGTAGCGGATTGTTGAATCATATGGTAGTTCTAATTTGAGTTTTTCTGAGAAATCTCCATACTGTTTTCCATTTTTATAGCCACAATATATTAGTGGCTATACTAATTTACATTCCCACCAACAGTGTATGAATGTTCCCTTTTCTCAGCCTGGCGCAGTGGCTCACACTTGTAATCCCAACACTTTGGGAGGCTGAGGCGGGTGGATCAAGAGGTCAGGAGTTCAAGACCTGCCTGACCATTATGATGAAACCCAGTCTCTACTTAAAATACAAAAATAAATAAATAAATAAATAATAAAAATCAATAAAAAAAAATTAGCCAGGCGTGGTGGCACATACCTGTAATCCCAGCTACTCAGGAGGCTGAAGCAGGAGAATTGCTTGAACCCAGGAGGTGGAGGTTGCAGTGGTAAGCTGAGATCACACCATTGCACTCCAGCCTGGGCAACAGAACAAGACTCCTCCTCAAAAAAAAAAAAAAAAAAAAAGAAAAAGAAAGTTCCCTTTTCTCGACATCCTTACTAATATCTATTATTTGTAATCTTTTTAATGATAGCCATTCTCAGAAAGATTATATCTCATTGTGGTTTTGATTTGCATTTCCCTAATATTTAGTGATGTTGAGCTTTTTTCATATGTCTGTTGGCCATTTGTATGTCTTTGGAGAAATGTCCATTCAGGACTTTTGCTCACATTTAAAATGGTATTATTTGCTTTTTTTCTGTTGATTTGTTTGAGTTCCTTGTATATTACGGATGTTAGTTGGTTGTTGAATGGTTTGCAAGTATATTCTCCCATTCAACAGGTTATCTATTCAGTTTGTTGTTTCTTCTACTGTGCAGAAATTTTTAAGTTTAATATATTTTAATTTGTCTTATTTTGTTTCTCTTGCCTGTACTTTTGATACCTTAGTCATAAAATCTTTGCCTAGACCAATGTCCTGGAGTGTTTACCCTAGTTTTTCTCTATTAGTTTTACAATTTTAAGTCGTACACTTAAGTTTTTAATCCATGTTGAGTTGATTTTTTAATATATATGGTGAACGATAGGGATCTAATTTTATTTTTAGCATATGGATACCTAATTTTCCTAGCACGATTTATTGAAGATGGTGTCCTTTTACCAGGTATGCTCTTGGCACCTTTGTAATTAATTGATTTCTGGTTGTTTTGTATATCCCTATTTTTCTCTAATTTATTATCATTGTGGTTGGGTTGTTTTCTGTATTGGTTATATTTGTTTCCTTTCTCTTCCTTATTGTGTGTTCGCTCTATCAGTTGGCTTTATATTTTCAGGTATTTCTATGATGATAGATATCTTTTCACTTCCAGTTATAGGACTCCCTTAAGTATTTC
The DNA here is from genome assembly GCF_008728515.1 of Papio anubis. Taxonomy (NCBI): domain Eukaryota; kingdom Metazoa; phylum Chordata; class Mammalia; order Primates; family Cercopithecidae; genus Papio; species Papio anubis. The sequence goes on from NC_044996.1 coordinate 65,515,273, forward strand.
CTATTGTGATGGTATAGTGGTGAGAATTTCCCTCAGCTTTTTCTCATCTGGGAAAGGCTTTTTCTCCTCCATTTAGGAAGGACAATTTTGCTGGGTATAGTATCATTGGCTGGCAGATTTTTTTATAGCACTTTGAATATATCATCCTATTCATTCCTGGTCTGTAATGTTTCTGGTGAGAAATCTATTGCTAATCTGATGGTGTTTCTCTCATAAATGACTAGGTGATTTTCTCTTACTATTTTTAGAATTATCTCCTTGGCTTTGACTCTGGATAATTAATTATAATGTGCCATGGAGAAGACCCTTTGCATTGTATCTATTTGGGAGTATTTGGATAGCTCAATCTCATGCTAGACTTGGAAAGTTTTTAGCTATTCTTTTATTGAATATGTTTGATATATATCTTTGGTTTTATCTTTGCTTTCTGGGTTATTAAAAATTTGACTATTTCATCACTTTATAATGTCCTGTATGTCACAAAGGCTTTCTTCATTCTTTTATATTCTTTCTTAATTTGTTATCTTATTGAGTTATTTCAAAAAAAAAACCACACCTGTGTTCAAGTTTTGAAATTCTTTATTGGAGTTGAACTAGTATATTGTTTAAATTTTCTAATTAATTTCTGTAGTTCATTAAATGTATTCTTAAGTTCTGGGATTTCTATTTGGTTCTTTTTATTGTCTGTATAACTTTGGCAAATTTCTTACTCATATCTTGATATTTTTCTGATTTATTTATATTGTTTTTCTATATCCTTTTCTATCTCACTCAGATTGTTTACTATTATTTTAAATTATTTTTCTCAGATTTCATAATTTTAATAGCAATCTGTTGCTGGAAAATCATTGTATTATTTTGGTAGTATCATACTTACTTACTTTGTTGTGTTTCTTGTTATTTTACATTGACATTTTCACATCTCATGTAACCATTGCTTTTTCCAATTTTTTGAATTTGTTTTCATAGAAGGGGACTTTATTTTGAAGATGTATCTATAGTGTTGGTTGGGTAAGGCACTTTGGCTTTTATTCTGGGTGTGTGCAGTAATGTAGTTGATATATTATTTATTTGGTAGTAATCAGTGTCATTGGTGTCTCTGATTTTTCTCAGTGGCTTAGGGTGCAGTTGTTATTGGAGATTGTAGTAATTTTTTTTCTGGGAATGGCAATGCCACGTGGCCAGTCTTTGGGACTTAACAGTGGCAACATCAGGTCAAGCACACCTGTCTTTGGGTTCCAGAGCATTATACTCTTGCACTGGCGTTAGCAGGTTCACACAAGCTGACTCTTGAATCCCCAGTTGAATTTTGCAGGTTTTAGCAGTGGCAAAAGTCACCCAGGCAGATGGGTGACTCCTCAGAGCCATGGACAGCAGGTGTGATATAAGCAATGACAGTAGGTGTGATGTAAGCAATGACAGAAGGTGGGACAACCTTCTGGCTCCCATGTGGTCCATGCTAGTATTGGCTGTAACTGCAATTGGCTAGGCACTCCAGTTCCCTGTATTGCAGTTGCCACATGTGATTTAGTGGCAGCTGTAGTGGTAGTGGTAGATAAGTATGCCCATCCTTAGGCCCCTGGTAGGAATGTAGGTGTCAATGGTGGAATATAAGTCAGGGCAATTCCCAGGCCTTGAGCAGTGGGGTAGGTAATGCTGCACCAGAAAGGTCTGTTTGCAGGCCTTCCAGTTGTGCATGCAGGTGCTGTCTATAGTAGGTAGGAGTGGGGTTACTCCTACATCCATGGTGGAATGCTCTTGTGGGGATGACAGTGCCAGTGCTGTGACCCAGATGTTGAGGAGGGTAGTGTTGCATTTATTTGCACCAACCATAGACAGGTAGCTGGGAAGCACACCACTTTAGCCCCAGGTGGTGGTTGCAGGTGGGATTGTCTGTCTTCAGGGTGATAGAAATGCATGGTGGCCCTGCTGCTGGGGACATTCAAAGTGCTAATGGCTTGCACTTTGGCCCTGGTGGTAGCAGCCAGTAGCAGTGGTGACTGCAGGTGGGGGATGTCAACGGGGCTACAGGAATGTGGAGATTGAGAAACTATTGTGCTCCAAGGAAGGACGGAGTTCTGTGTGGCTTTGCAGTAGCTGCTTAGGACTCAGCGGTATGTGGGACCCTATGAGTCACTCTCTAGAGTAGTGCCATCAACTAGTGTCCAGGTGGCTCCCAATGTTAGTCTCAGGGTCTGTGACAGTTGGGGGGCTGCCTCATGGATAGAATTGCTGTAGTTTATGTTGAGGATGTGAATCACTGAGGGTATCTCACTCACCCAGCTTCTCTGGGATCTTGTATAATCCTGGTCAGGTAGGTTACCTCATTTTCATTTCATTTCTTGCCTTAAGTGTTTTTTTGTCACTTCTATGTTGAATTCTGATTTTCTCTTTTAGATGATCTATTTGTAGTATGATTATCAAATTCCTATTTTGGTTCATTTTTGTAGAGGTGCTGAATATCAGATGCCTCCAGTCAGCCCTCTTGAAGTCCCTCCAAATAATTTTTACATAAGCACAAATACATAGTAGAGGCAGTGAATTAGCTAATTCTTCTTCAACCTCTATGCAGACTTTATTATGAAACATCTCACTGTAGTACCTTCTTGGGTGTTGTTATCAAAAAATCCCTAGGACCTCATTATGAAGTATTTCACCTACTGCATATGGCAGTCCTATAGGAAGTAAAGAACTTCAAAATTGGATGTTTCAATACGTTATAATTTTTCACATTAAAATTAAAATATGAGTATTTGTTTTTGGCAACTTTTTAATTAGATGATGAACTTTTTTGGAGTGATTATTAAGACTCACAAGATATTTGTTTGATATTTGAAATGTTCTCTTGGATCAGATGCATCTATGTTCAAATTTCTCTTTGTAAAAAATACAGTAGAATGTTGCAGATATTTCTGTCCCTGATAGCCTTAAAGTAGTTCCAAAATGTACAAGCAAAATTTATTTTAATTACCAGTGATATTACCATTATTTAAAGTTTTTAGTTTCAAAATAAGCATTTTGTTTTCCTTCTTTCTTGCTCTTAGAACTTCCAGATTTAGCTCAAAGAGTTTTAATATTCACATATGATATATGATCTGCTTATTCTATTATGTGGATTCTATGATTATGATGTGTGTATTAGAGTTCTCTGGAGAAAGAGAAGCCATAGGATAATTGATAGAGCAAGAAAGGGAGGAGAGAGAAAGAGAGAGAATGTGTATGTGTTTGTGTTGTGTGTATGTGTGTGTGTGAGTGAAAGAGAGAGAAAGAGAGAGAGAGAGAGAGAAGACAGATGAGAAAGTAATATTTATTACAAAAATTTGGCTTACATAATTATGGGGACTGTCACGTCCCAAGATCTGTACCGCAGTTGGCAGGCTGTAGACTCCAGAGAGCCAGTGATGTAACTTTAACAGGAAGCCCGGCAAGCTCAAGACCCAGGAAGAGCCAGTGTTTCAGTTTGCATCCAAAGGCACAGAAAACAATGTTCCAGCTTAAAGGCAGTCAGGCAGGAGGAGTTTTCCTTTACTCAGCTTTTATATTCTATTCAGGCCATCAGTTGCTTGGAAGAGGCCCAGCCACATTAGGGAGGTCAATCTGCTTTACTTAGACTGCTAATTCAAATGTTAATCTCATTAAGAAACACCTTCACAGATATACCCAGAACAATGTTTGAGCAAATATCTTGGCACTTTGTTGCCCAGTCAAGTTGACATGTAAAATTAACTATCATAGTGTGGTAAATAACAGTATTTACTGGACTGTGCTGTGCTTACTCTATTCAAAGGAGTAGCATTGAATCTAGCTTTGCAAGATACAGAATTCTTAGTTGACAGTTTCTTTTGTTTTCCTTTCAGCACTTTAAATCTATCAACCACTGAATTCTGGCCTTCTAGGTTTATTCTTCAAAATATGCTGATCACTTTATTAAGAACCACTTATCTACCACGAGTCACTACTTTCTTTTTGGTTTCAAGATTTTGTCTTTGTATTTTAACTGTTTATTTAAAATGTGGCTCAGTGTAGATCTCTAGGTTTACCTTACTTGGAGTTTCTAGCACTCCTTGGATTTGTAGATCAATGTTTTCCATCACATTTGGGAAGTTTTGGTCAGTATTTAACAATATTGGTGGTTCTTTAACTCTTCTCCTTCTGAGATTTCTATAATGTGTATATTGGTTAACATGATGGTGTTCCATAAATCCCTTAAGCTATGTTCACTTTTTTATTCTTTTTTGCTTTCTGCTTCTCAAATGTAAATATATTTATTATCCTGTCTTCAGTTTAGCTGATTCTTTTTCCGATTGCCCAAATCTGCTGTTGAAATCCTCTACTAAATTTTTCAATTATTTATTTAGTTATTTTAGTTTTCAGCTCCAGAAATTATTTATGGTTTCTTTTTATAATGGCACTTTGTTGAAATTCTTATTTTGTTAATAAAATGCTGTGTGACCGTAATGAGTAGGAGGCACCACTGATATTTAGTCACTGGGGACCAGGTGTGTTAAATATGTGGAAATTAATGGAATAGTTTGAGAATCACTGGCTTAAATTGTTTACAATTAGTATATTACATTTGATATGCAATGTGCTTATCTATCTGATTATTTTGTCTCAATAAAACAGTAAATTCAGAATGTAAAAACAAATTAGTAAAGGTGTTTCACATGTCTTTTGCATGTTAAAATGATGTGACCAATCAGTATGCAAATTTTTCTTAATGCTTCAAGCTTTCAGTCTGATAGTGGTAACTTAAAATAGTACAAATGATTCTGAGTCTTGAAACAGGCATTTTGTAAATACAAGACTGATGTACCAAGAGGTATACTTACATCTGAGCTACATTATACATATCAAAGTACTATTGTAAAAAATAGAGTGTTCTATTTTTTTTTTGTTTAGTTTGTTTCTTACCTAATCTAACTGTGGATAGGTACATATCAAAAACAGTAAGTAAATACAGTTTATGTTTATTCAAGTAATTTAAGCAAGGGATATTCCAATGTTGTTAATTTTCTTTCAATGAAAATATGAAGCTGGAAACCATCATTCTCAGAAAACTAACACAGGAACAGAAAATCAAACACTACACGTTCTCACTCATAAGTGGGAGTTGAACAATGAGAACACATGGACACATGGAGGGGAACAGCACACACTGGGGCCTATCTGGGGGTTGGGGGCAAGGAGAGGGAGAGCATTAGGACGCATACCTAATGCATGTGTGGCTTAAAACCTAGATGATGAGTTGATGGGTGCAGCAAACCACCATATCACATGTATACCTATGTAACAAACCTGCACATTCTAAGCATGTATCCCAGAACTTAAACAATAGCAAAGACTTGGAATCAACCCAAATGTCCATCAGTGACAGACTGGATTAAGAAAATGTGGCACACATACACCATGGAATACTATGCAGCCATAAAAAAGAATTAGTTTGTGTCCTTTGTAGGGACATGGATGCAGCTGGAAACCATCATTCTCAGCAAATTATCGCAAGAACAGAAAACCAAACACTGCATGTTCTCACTCATAGGTGGGAACTGAACAATGAGATCACTTGGACACAGGAAGGGGAACATCACACACCGGGGCCTATCATGGGGAGGGGGGAGGGGGGAGGGATTGCATTGGGAGTTATACCTGATGTAAATGACGAATTGATAGGTGCTGACGAGTTGATGGGTGCAGCACGCCAACATGGCACAAGTATACATATGTAACAAACCTGCACGTTATGCACATGTACCCTAGAACTTAAAGTATAATAATAAAATAAATAAATAAATAAATAAATAAATGAAAAGAAAATACACACCTTATTTCTCAGGAAGCAGCAGTGTAATTTCTGCCAGACTGAGGTTAATATAATACTTATCATTTATGTGCTATCCCATACGCTTTTGCCTCATTTCTGAATTAATCTATAAGTGAAGGAAACAGTATCTAGTGAGCTGACAGCTTTTCAACTCAAGTGCCTTTTTCTTTTGGTTTCTTTAACTGGAGACTTTCTCTGGCATTTCAGTAGCTTGGTAAGACCACTGGCAAGATAGTTCAGTGCTGCTGGAAATTCAGCCCCCTAGAGTAATCTTTACCTAATGCAGTATGGTAGATAAATAGCTCAGCATTCTCTTTCCTTCATAGGATTATTTTGAGACACATTTTGTGTGGTTTTTCAGAGGGTCTCCAGTGGGATTGAGTCACAGTTTCTAAAGTGTTAACTTCTCATTAGCACACTCTCTACTGAATTTTTTCTGTCCCCTCTCTCACTTTCCTAATTTTTGCTTCCTGAGATACCACTTCCAAATAATCTATCTTCATGCAGGCTTGTCCTAGGTGTCTGCTTTTGTGGGAATCCAAATTAAGACAATTAATAATCATGATCATTTATATTAGCCTCATTTGTACCTGTGGGAAGAAAATATTATTACATGACTTTGCCAGGGATCTCATATAGTTTTAGAATTTTTTCAAGGTCTTCTGCTTGTACTTCCAATAGGTTTTCTTTCATCTATTTTGATGCTTTTATGACACAAAGTAGTTAAGCATAGATAGTACTTTTTGTCAATATAAAATTATACTACTTTGTTTTATTGATTAAGATTAAATTTTATATTATCTGATATGCATGCGGTCCCAGCTTAATCCTAAGGGCATTCACATTGATTTAGATATATCTAATTAATTGATAATTGGAACTCAGATGATCATTTGCCTGAGTTATTAAGATATTTCTAGAAACTCATCAGGGTGATATAAGTAAAATGAGCTTGACACCATAAGACAGCCCTAGTCATCTGAAAGTGAGCCATATCAGTGCTGCATGAGAATTATCTCTCAAATTTATTTTAAGCATTCACTCAGTCAGTATGTATGTACTGAATATCTACTGCCTATCCAGCCTAGTCCCCACTGAATATGTTTCTGACTGTAATGGAAAACAAGGGTTCCATAAGGCTTCGAGATAAAGAATTACTCTTTGGAATATCTCTAAGTGAAGGTAAACATAAGAAAAAAGAGAAATTTGACATATAATATTTATTTCAACAAAACACTATACACCTCAGTGCTTCAATGATTCTAGTGCTTCAACTATTGCAGGACAGAGTAATATCTAGTCATGGTAGTCATAAGAACTATGTACACATATTCTGATATAATTCTTCCTCAAATAATTCAACATTCTCTCCACTTTTTGAGTTAGATAAAATAATTATACTTGTTTTGGCCAAGAAATTGTGGATAAAAATGGCTTATATTATTTCTTCGTAAAAACTTTATGAGCCAATGCATAATTTCTACAATTTCTTCTTCCTGCTAGGATGAATATGAAAGTGGCTCTTGCAACGAAGTTTCTGTCATCCAGGAGCTCCAAGTGAGCCACTGTGGGTGCATAGTATGAAATTGAAGTATGCCTGTATGGTTTAAAGAACTGAAAGTCAGTTGTTATTGTAACATATCTAGATTATTATAATTGCTATACCAGTATAAACTCCGTGATGAATAACTGTTTTTACAAACACAACAGTGTCCAGTAGATCCCCAGTAGAAGGTAGAATAACTGGAAACATCGAAAGTAGGGGAATTTCTTGTGAGCATATGTGAAATTCATTCTAAGCACTCCAGAAAACACAAAATGTTAAGGAATTTGAGATTTTTCAGTGAGCTGAATGTCTTCTGCATAGCATGTAGAAGCAGAAGCCGTTAGCCATTGAGTCATTAATAAGATATTGCTTTACTTGGAGTAGTATTATCTGGGGAAACGGGTTATGTGCTTTCATATAACTTCAAAGTTTTATGTTGTTTGTGAGATTTTTTCTCTTATAGGTTTAAAAACTGCCAAATTTGCATTTTATTTTGTTTTAGAAGTTTTCATTGTAGGTCTTCTTTTTATTATAGGCCTATTATTTTTTAACTTTAGTAATCAAATATGAGATATTTTTGACACTTATTTTGGGAATCCAATGCATTTATAAGATTTATTGTAATTAATAGGTTTGATCCCATTCCTATCATCTTGTTTGATGTTTTTAACTTATTTTATTTCCTTGATACTTTCTTTTGTTCTTTTGTTACATACACATTAGATTATTTGCCTTTTTATTCTTGTAATATTTTGAAAGTCAATCATATTAAAATTCTATTGGAGTCTAATTAAAAATATTCCCAAACACTTTGAAATTATATTTAGAGTATTAATGTAGATAATGGCAGTATAGCAACTTACGAGTTTATTTTTCCTTTTATTCCCAGAAAATATATGGAGTCCGGTATTTTTGTCATTTCAAATACTTTTAGACCAAGGTAGGAAGGCAATTTTATATCTTAAAAGCAAAGCAAGTGCAAAATCTATTCTAGCAATTAAACTGGATGTGGATTGCAAAATTATTTGAGTAGGAAAATTATAAGTAAAATAATTATGGAAAAATAAAAGAAAAAATTAAAGTAACCAGAAATAAACATTAGAGAGAAAATGGTATTCTTATATATTTAATTTTAAACGTATACTTGACAAATAATCTTTGTACATATATTTAGGCCACAATGTTTAAATTCATGTGTACGTACTATAATGATCAAATTGTGGCTGTTACCATATCTGTCACTTTAAATATTTAGCATTTCTTTACGCTGACAACATTCTAAATCTACCATCTATCTTGAAATATATAATGCATTATTATTTGCTATAGTCACTCTAGTGTGTAATAGAACACCGAAACATATTCTTCTTGAAACTTTTTATCCACTTACCAACCTTTCCTTGTTTCACCCTGCCCCCTAATATCTCCAGCCTCTGTTAACCACCATTCTAATCTCTCCTTCTATAAAATCAGCTTTTTTAGAAATCAGTATGTCAAAAAGACATCTGCACTCTCAGGTTTATTATAGCACTATTCATAATAGGCAATATATGGAATCAATCTAAAAGCCTTTCTTTGAAAAGAAAGACTGATAATCCTCTAGTAAAACTGTTCAAGAAAAAAATAGAAAGTATATGTATTTAGAACATTAAGAATGAAAGAAGTGTTTTGAAAAAACCCTTAATACTTACTTTAAAACACTCAAAAAGAGATATATGTAGTGATGTCAGTAAGATAAAATAAGAGGTACCCCTCTGACATTCATCCACACAAACAGTGATCTGACAACCATCCACAGAAAAAATGTGCCCTTGTGGAAGCTTTGGGCTCTAGGTTGGAGATTGCAAAATCCCAGTGAAGCCAAAGACTGAGGAAAGGTGCTTTGAAAAGGGAGGCCTACTCTCTGGTTGTAGTTTACTCAATATGGTTCTAGCTCCAGACTGAAAGCAACCCTGTCCCCTATGAATTCAACTCCAGGGTCACTTGGCTTAGTCTTGTAGCCAGCTCCACCCACCAAAGGACCCCGGGAAGAACCACACTTGTCTACATCCCTGGTAAAAGACTGGTTGATGTCATCCCCAACTGGGAATCCTGAAATGCCCTTTGGTTTATTAGAAATAAACCATAACAATGGAAAGCACAACAGGCCCATATGATGGTGTTAGTATCTATAAGAAGAGACACTAGAGAGCTTGCTCTCTTATGTCTCTGCCATGTGATGACGCAGTGAGAGGGCAGCTGTCTGCAAGATAAGAAGAGAGACCTCAATAGAATCTGACAATACTGGCACATGTATATTGGCCATAAAGCCTATGATATTTTTGTTATGGCAGCTCAGTTGACTGACATATATCTGTTATTCAAAATATATAAAGAACTCCTAAACTTTAACAATAAGTTATAAAAATTTGATTAAAAATGGACTAAAGAGCTGAACATACACCTCACCCTAGAAGACATACAGTTGGCAAAACACATGAAAACGTTCTCCACTTTTTATGCCATTTGCAAATTGCAAATGTAAACAACTAGATACCGCTAAAGGTCTATTTGAATGGTGAAATTCTAAAAGCTAAATTCATCAAATGCTGGTGAGAGTATGAAGCAACAGGATTTCTCATTCATCACTGGTGAAAATACAAAAATGGCACAACCACTCTGAAAGATAGTTTGGCAGTTTGTAACACAATTATATATGCTCTTACTATAATTTCCAGTAACTGTGCTCCTTGGATATAGTAATTGTAAATACATACTCACATACTCTGGATACTCTGGAGTATCCAGATATACAAAGCAAATAGTATCAGATATAAAAGAGAGACATATCTCAATAAAATAAAAGTTGTAGACATCAACACCCCACGTTCAGCATTGTACAGATCATTCAGACAGAAAAAAACCCATCAGATTTAATCTGCACTTTAGGCCAAATGGACCTAATATATATTTACAGAACATTTCATCCAATGGCTGCAGAATATGCATATTTATCCCCAGCACACTGATTATTCTCAAGAACAGTCCATCTACTAGGCCACCAAACAAGAGTTTAAAAAATCGAAATAATTGCAATCATACCAAGTATCTTCTCTGACCACAATGGAATAAAACTAGAAATTAAGAACGAGAAAAACTTTGGAAATTGTACAAACACATGGAAGTTAAACAATATGCTCCTGACGCTTTTGCATCAACCTAATGAGTTTCAACAGAAGTGTCGAGAATATACATTGGGGAACGTACCATCTCTTCAATAAAGGCTTCTGGGAAAACTGGCTATCCATAAGCAGAAGAATGAAACTAGACCCCTATCTATCACTATATACAAAAATCAAATCAAAATGGATTAAACACTTAAATGAAGACTTCAAACTAGACCTCCAACTATGAAATGACTAAAATAAAACATTGTGGAAAATCTTCAGAACGTTGATCTGAGCAAATATTTCTTAATCAATACTCCCACAAACACAGGCAACCAAAGCAAATCTGGACAAATGAGATCACATCAGGTTTAAAAGCTTCTGTACAGCAAAGGATACAATCAGTCAAGTGAAGAGAAAGTCCAGAGAATGGAAGAAAATATTTGTAAACCATCTATCTGGCAAAGAACTAATAACCAGAATATATAAGGAGCTCAGAAAACTCTAGGAAAAATATAATAATCTGATTTAAAACTTGGCAAATGATTTGAATAGACATTTATCAATAGAAGACAGGTATATGAAAAGGTGCACAACATAATTGATCATCAGAGAAATGCAAATCACAACTACAAGAAGATATAATCTCACCCCAGTTAAAATGGCTTTTATCCAAAGACAGGCAATAATAAATGTTGACAAGGATCTGGAGAAAAAGGATCTCTAATATACTGTTGGAGGGTATGTAAGTTAGTGCAGCTGTCATGAAGAACAGTATGGAGGTTCCTCAAAAAAAAAATAAAAATAGAATGATCATGTGATTCAGCAATTCAACTGTTAGGTATACACTCCCCACATCAACCCAAAAAAGGAAATCAGTATATCAAAGCTGTATCTTCACTCCCATGTTTATTGCAGCACTATTCAAAATAGGCAAGAATTAGAAGCAATCTAAGTGTTCATGCATGAATGAATGGATAAAGACAACATGGTACATACACACAATGGAGCACTATTCAGCCATAAAAAATAAGATTCCATCATTTTTAGCAACATAGAAGGAACTGGAGGACGTTATAGTAAGTGAAATATGCCAGACACGGTAAAACTAACTTCACGTGTTCTTATTATTTTTGGAAACCTTAAATTAAAACAGTTGAACTCATGGTGACTGAAAGCAGAATTATGTTTCCAGAGTCTGCTAAGAGTAGTGGGTGAGGAATGGCGCAGTTGGGTATGGTTAATGGATACAAAAATGATGTTAGAATGAATAAGATCTATTTTTTCACAGCACAATAGGGTGACTATAGTAAACAATAATAAATAATACATATTAAAATAAATAAAGTAGTATAATTTTGATGTTTGTAACACACAGAAATGATGTGTTTCATGCAATGAATACCCTACTTACCTTGATATTATTATGCATTGTGTGACTGTATTAAAATATTTCATGTATACCATAGTATATATATACTTACCATGTACCAAAAAATTAAAAATTAAAAAATATATAAGCCCTAAGTTGCAAGTAAATGGGAGGTATAAAAATAGAAAGTAAATGCAGTTAAGCTCAATGTTTTAGTTTATTAAGGATCATTATTTCATTCTTGATATCAAGAAGGCAATATATAGTATATTATAGTAGCTATTATATAATATGTAATTTTTTAAAGATTGACTTCTCCCTGCAGCTGTTATGATGTAGCTTCTTTCTGAGCAATAAGTTTACTGAGAACAAGCAAAAAATGGGAAGCAATACTAAAACAAGTGTTTGAAGACATTGGAGAGTAACTAAGCCAAGATTTGTCGTGAGCCAAATTTATCCACAACATTTATAATCCGAGCATTTGTTAACTCATAAGATGTACAAAAACAAGGGCTAAGAGGGAAAGTACATAGTCACAGCATGGAGTTTGAGCTGTTTTATGAGACTGAACAGGCACATTTCAGTGTTCAAAACCTTCCTAGAAGGAGGCACTCTAAACCAAGCCTTCATTGAGTATCCTGAAGGATATAATAATGTCCAGAAAGCTCTTATTGGATGAGAATTTCACCTTAAATTTTTTCAATTTTTGCTAGATCAAAGGGATATGAAATATTCTTAATATTAGTCAGAATGAATATAAATCCTCTCCGGAATAAAATAAAATTATCTAGAGTATTTAAATATTTTCATGCATTATGGTCAATAAATACTTACCAGGTATCATACTAAAAATCTGGAAGAAATAGACAATATCCAAAAGGAAAAAAAAGATTAAGAAACACATTGATAATCCAGATGCTGAAATGATCAGTTATAGACTTTACAATAAACATAAATATTTTAAATATACAATGTAGACAATTTCATGAGAAAAATGAGATGTGTAAAAATAAGCACCACTGAAATTTAGAACTGTAAAATAAAGTCACTGAAATCATGTTTTCTGTAGATGAGTGAAGTAGTATTAGAAACAATGAAATACAACATTAGTGTAAGATAACATAAGCAAATAGAAAATATCATAGGAGGTACGAAAAACAAAAAAGTCAAAAATACATATAATTATAGTCCCAAAAGAATACAGAAAGAATGATTTGGAAGCAACATTTGAAGAAATTATTGCTAACTTGTTTTTGAACTCAATAAAATATCAATCCATAGATTTGAGAAGCTACTCGAACACCAACAGAATAAATATAAATTAAGCCAAATCCAAGTACCTTACTGATAAAAATCAAAGATACAAAAAAATCTTAAAGCAACAAAAGGGAATATATAAGACATATTACTATCTAATAAATAACATAATATTGGCAGCTAATTTTTCAACAAGAATGAGCAGAAAACAATAGAATGACATTTAAATTCAGAAAAAACTGCTAATTTAGTGTTCTATGCACAAAAAATTATCAAAATGAAGGTATAATAAATATATTCTGACAAATAAACACAACAGCATTTCTCACATGTAGACTCACACTAAAAGAAAATGTTAAAAACGATTTATTCAGGTAAAAAAATATGATCTCACATTGAAGCATGGGAATTTATAAAGATATACAGAATAATCAAATGGTAAATATCTGGTTAACTTAAATAAATATTTACAAAGCAATAATAATAATATTAGTGTGCTGTTGGGCTTAAAATATATGGAGAATTAAAATACTTCATAACAACAATATAAAAGATTCACAGTGTATAAATGGTGTTCAATATTGTAATGTATTTACTTGCGAAGTGGTAAAATCTGTAAATTACACTGTAATATGTCAAGGAAATATGTCACTAAATGTAGAGTAACAGAAAATAAAAATAAGTTAAAGGGTAAAAGATGGAATAATTAAAACAATTCTGAAGAATGAATGAAGAAATATAAAATATATAAAATTGACAAATGCAAAAATAGGATCTTTATCAAGATTAATCAAATTTATTAACCACTAATGTGAAAGATGAAAAAAAATATAGAGAGGGAGAAAGTGAAAATTACCCAAATTGCTCATTACATTAGAGAAATGAAAACTGGGAGACCACTATAGATCCTATGGACAAGGGGATAGGAGGATATTATAAACATCTTTGTTACAAAAAGATTTAAACATTTGGATAAAATGCACAAACTCCTTAAAATGTCACTTATGAAAAGTGACACAGAACAAATAGGATATTCTTATTTCAAATAAATATATTTAATCTATAATCAAAAGTTTTATCAGGGTAAACAAAGTGAAACAAAGCACTTCACGATGAGTAGGCATTCTTGGTAAATTTCTTCAAATATTTAAGAAAGAAGTAATATGAACGGTATATCTTCTTTAGATAGTGGGCAACAAAACCCTTTCTAACTTACATCTTCAAAAACAAAGCCTAATAAGAACAGTAGAATAAATAAAAATTAGAGGACAGATTCTATTTAAAGCAAGCAAACAAACAAAAAACATTTAATAAGACAAAATGTAAATTTGTTTTAGCTTTCATAAATAAATAAGCACAATTTATATTTTGTGGGAATAAAGAATAAACATATGATCATTTTAATACATATAGAAAGCAATTATTTTTTAATATTATATTTGGAGGTTGTTATGGGCTGAATGTGTACACTCCAAATTCATATGTTGAAGTCTGATATTTGGAGGTGGGGACTTTGGGAGCTGATTTGATTATGATGATGGAAGCCTCATGAATTTAATTAGTGTCCTTTTAAGAAGAGACAAATATACAATCTCACTCTCTCTCTCTCTCTCTGTCTCCCTACCACCTCTCTCTTTCTCTCTCTGTCTTTGTCTCTTAGCCATGTGATGATACATCAAGAAAGAATGTGTCTGTAAGCCAAGAGGTGGGCAATAGCCAGACACGGGGTCTGCCAGTACCTTTCTCTTGAAATTCATAGCCTGCAGATCTATGGGAAATAAATGTTTGTTGTGTTAGGAGAGAAGTTCACAGCACTAAACACCCACACAAAAAAGTTAGAAAGATCTCAAATTAACAAGCTAACATCACAACTAGAGGAACTGTAGAAACAAGGGCAAACCAACCTCAAAGCAAGCAGAAGGCAAGAAATAACCAAAATCAGAGCTAAACTGAAGGAAATTCAGATGCAAACACATTCAAAATAACAATGAATACAGGAGCTAGTTCTTTTAAGAATTAGTAAAATAGATAGACCAATAGCTAGACTAATAAAGAAAAAAATGAGATGAGATCCGAATAAACACTATCAGAAACTACAAAAACAGATGTTACCACTGGCCCCAGAGAAATATAAAAACCCTCAGAGACTATTATGTACACCTCTATGCACACATGATAGAAAACTTAGAAGAAATGGATAAATTCCTGGAGACATACAACCTTCATAGATTAAATCAGGAAGAAATTGGATCCCTCAACAGACCAATAATTAGTTCCAAAATTGAATGAGTAATAAGAAGCTTGCTAACCAGAAAAAGGCCAGGATCAGATGAATTCATAGCCAAATTATACCAGATGCGTAAAGAAGAACTGGTACCATTCTTACTGAAACTGTTTCAAAAAACTGAGAAGGTAGGACTCCCCTCTATCACATTCTATGAGCCCAGCATCATCCTGATACCGAAACCTGGCAAAGACACAACATAAAAGAAAACTTCATCCAATAACTTTGATGAACATAGATACAAAAATACTCAACAAAATACTAGCAAACCAAATCTAACAGCACACAGAAACAAGCAAAACAAAAAGGAATTCACCACTACCAAGTAGGCTTTATCCCTGGGATGCAAGATGGGTTCACATACAAATCAATACATGTGATTCACCACATAAATGGAACTACACACGAAAACCACACGATTATTTCAGTGGATACAGAAACGGCTTATGATAAAATTCAACATCGCTTCATATTAAAATCCTTCAGTAAATGAAACATTGAAGGAACATACTTCAAAATTACAAGAGCCATCTATGACAGCCCCATAGCCAATATGATACTGAATGGGCAAAAGTTCAAACCATTCCTCTTGAAAACTGGAAAACGACAAGGATGCCCTCTCTCACTACTCTTAGTCAAAATAATACTGGAAGTCTTAACCAGAGCAATCAAGCAAGATAAGGAATAAAAAGCATCCAAATAGGAACAGTGAAAATCAAACTGCTCTTGTTTGCAGATGATGTGATTCTATACCTAGAAAACCACACAGTCTCTGACCCAAACCTGCTTGATTTAATAAACAACTTCAGCACACTTTTAGGATACAAAATGAATGTACAATAATCAGTAACATTGATGTGCACCAGCATTGTTCAACCTGAGAGCCATGTCAACAATGCAATCGCACCCACAATAGCAATAAACAGAACAAAATACCTAGGAATACAGCTAACCAAGAAGGTGAAAGATATCTACAATGAGAATTACAAAACATTGCTTACAGAAATCAGAGATGACACAAACAAATGGAAAAACATTTTATGTTTGTGAATATAGGAACAATCAATATTATTAAAATGGTCATACTATCCAAAACAATTTGCAGATTCAATGCTATTATTATCAAACTACCAATGACATTTTTTGCACAATTAGAAAAATATTATTTGAAAATTCATATGGAACCAAAAAAAGCCCAAGTAGCCAAGGCAATCCTACACACACACACACACATCACAAAGCTGGAGGCATTATATTAACTGGGTTCAATCTACACTTCTATACTACAAGGCTATAGTAACCAAAACAAGCATCGTAATGGTTTAAAACCAGACACAGACATATAGACCAATGAAACACAATAGAGAGCTCAGAAGCAAAGCCTCTTACCTACAACCATCTGATCTTCAACAAAATTAACAAAAAGAAGCAATGGGGAAAGGATTATTTATTTATTAAATGGTGCTGGAATAACTGGCTAGCCATACGCAGAAGATTTAAACTGGATTCCTTCTTTTCATCATACACAAAAATTAACTCAAGATGCATTAAAACTTTGCTGTGAAAACTCTGGAAGATAACCTGGGAAATACCATTTTGGACATAGAAGGTAGCAAAGATTTCATGATGAAGCTGCCAAAAATCAGTTAAAGTAAAAACAAAAGAAACGACAAAAAGGACCTAATTAAACAAAAGAGCTTTTGCACAGCAAAAGAAACTATCAATAGAGTAAACAGACAACCTACAGAATGGGAGAAAATATTTTCAAACTAAGCATCTGATAAAGATCTAATATTCAGCATCTGTAAGGAGCTTAAACAACTTTACAAAAAGCAAACAAACAATCCCATGAAAAACTGGGCAAAGAACATGAACAAATAGTTTTCAGAAGAAGACATACATGCAGCCAACAAGCATAGGAAAAAATGCTCAATATCACCAATCATTAGAAAAATGCAAATTAAACCCACAATGAGATACCATCTCACACCAGTCAGAATGGCTATTATTAAAAGTCAAAAAGTAACAGACGCTTGTATGTTTGGGGACAACAGGGAACATTTATGCAATGGACATGGGGATGTAAATTAGTTTAGTCATTGTGGAAAGCAGTTTGATGATTTCTCAAATAAAACAGAATTATCTTTTGACCTAGAAATCCCATAATTGGTTATATACCCAAAGAATAAAAATCATTCCATCCTAAAAACCCATGAGTACACATGTGCAGCATAGCACAAGTCACAATAGCAAAGACATGGAATCAACCCAACCTAAGTACCCATCAATGGTAGACTAGATGAAGAAAATGTTATACATATATATGCATACATACACATATGCACACACATACACATATATGTATTATATACGCACATATATACACAAATATATACTTATATACACACATATATGTATGTATATGTATGTGAACACACATATGCATGCACACACACACATATACACATGCATACATACATACATACCATGGAATTCTATGCAGCCATCAATAGAACGAGATCATGTCCTTTGCATCCACATGGATGGAGCTGTAACCTGGGAAATACCATTTTGGACAAAGAAGGTAGCAGGACAGTAACCTCAGAAAACTAACACCTGAACAGAAAACCCAATTCCAAATGTTTTTACTTATAAGTGGGAGCTAAATTTTGAGTACATTTGGACACAAAGAAGGGAACAACCTAGACTGGAACCTACCTGAAAGTGAAAGCTGGGAGGAGGGTGAGGATGGAAAAACTGCATATCAAGTACTGTTCTTATTACTTGGGTGACAAAATAATTTGTACACCAAATATGTGTGAAACACAATTTACCTATTAAACCTACATAATTAACCCAAACCTAAAATAAAAGTTGAAAAACATTAAAAATGGGAAATCAGGATTGTGTACTGATAATAATAAATAAAGTTTAAAATCTGAAAAACAGTTCTATTGACTTGAATGTAATTTTTTGTAATGTTATATCCATTAAATGGCTTCAGAAAGGCAAACTTCTGTTTTAAAAACCATTCTTATTTGAATAGCATTAGTTATTAGCTTTGAAAAGAATAATATTTTTATACCTATGAAATTTATTAGTATGCTGATTCCTGGGTATTTTTACTTTTTGCTATTTTTGGAGTCATGATGTTCAGCGACAAAATGACTAGTTTTAAAAATTTTATATTATTGCACCTGAAACGAGAACTAAGAAAAATACTCTTAGTATAGGCTCTTAGCTAAGGAGATGTCTTTGGTTCTGTAATGTCTGTTCATTAGTGTTTAAATAATAAATAAGATTTTTAACTTCACAATTAGTTATCTTGAATGAGTGAGGCATTCTATCCCATACATTTATAAACTCAAAAATAATGAGTTGCATCATCTTTATTTTTCTATACTTAACTGTGTTCTAAAATAAATGCTCTGGATGGGGAAAATATGGAAGTTACTTTGGAACTGGATAATTAACAAAGGCTGAAAGAGTACTGATATACATGCTAAATAAAGTCAATATCTCCCTGAATGAACTATTCAGAGCAATTCTGGTGAGTGTTAGACAGGATATAGAGACTTGGAGAAGAAGCTCCCATTTTCATAGAGAATGCAAAAACAATCATGTATAGAATGTTGGTAGAAATATGAATGGTGAAGGTCAATGTAATGAAGTCTTGGATGGGAATGAAGAAAGGTTACTAGACAAGGGAGAAAAGGTAATCCTTGTTATAAAGTGGCAAAGAACTTGGCTGAATTGTATTCATGTTCTACTGTTTTCTGGAATATAGAACTTGCAAGAAATAAATATAGATATTTAGCTGAGATTTCTAAGCTAAGTATTGAAGGAGTAGCTTGTTTACTCCTGACTCATTATAATAAAATGTAAGAAGAAGGAAACATATTGAAGATGGAGTTGTTAAGCAAAAATGAGCAGAAAAATACTTAGAGATTTCTCAGCCTATACATATGCAACCTATCCATATTGCAGCCTATTCATGTTGCAAACTGCCCAACAACCATTTGATAAAGGGATCAGAATGGGTGTGAAGCACAGTCTTATTCAGCCGCCCCAGCAGAAACACTGCTAATTTGAACTGAAGGAAGACATGATAGAATGAAAGAAGACCATCAGACTTTTTAGATACTATAGTACCAGATTGTAGAGCTATTTGGCTGTATAATGTGTGCTATTCTTCAGGACAAGAGAAGTATGTCAAAGATGATCTCTGGATTAATCCTGCCACTCCAGCCACAGATCCAGAGTGTTGAACCTGGGCGGCAGAATTACCTCCACCTTGGCTTCAACTATATAGCACAGGCATGAGGGCAGGGCTACTCATATTTGTGGGGGCATAATCCAACTTCAGTGAGTCCTGTAGGCAGAATCACCACCCCAGTGAGTCTGGAAGGCAGAGCATAGAGCCAAAGAGGATTATCACTGAGTTTTAGGAACTCATATTGTTTGCTGCTATAGGTTTTAGATTTGTGTAGAAGCTGTTATCCCTTGCTTCTTCCCTAATCTTTTTTACAAAATGGGAATGTCTATTCTGTGCCTATCCCATCACTGCATTTGAAAGCACATAACTTTTCTGGTTTCATAGATTCACATCTGGAGAGAAATTTTGCTTCAGGATTGTACCTTGAGCTTCACCCATATCTGTTCTAGATAGTATTTAGATGAAACTTTGAACTACAGATGTTAAAGTTGATAGTGGAAGGAGGTAGGACTCTTGGAGCAGTCGGGAGAGAATGCATTTCTTTTGCGTACAAGAAAGACATGAATTTTGAGGTAAGGGGTGGAATGATATCGACTGAATATTTGTATTCCCAGAAATCTGTATGTTGATGTCTAATTCCCTATGTGATAGAATATGGATGTGAGGATTTTGAAAGGTATCATAACATTTTTGCTTACTTAAAACTTTTAAATTGTTTTCAGCTTTAAGATATAATTGGCTAATAAAAATTGTATATATTTAACATTAACAACTTGATATTTTTGATACATGAATATACTGTGAAATAATCACTGCAATCAAATTAACGTATCAATCAACTCACATAGTTACTATTTCCTTTTCTATTTTTTTTCGTGTGTGTGTGTGTGTGTGTGTGTGTGAAGAACTCTTAAGGTTTACCCTCTTAAACATTTTTAAATATGCCGACCAGGCGTGAGCTTGCAGTGCACGCCTGTAGATCGCGTGAACCTGGGAGGCGGAGCTTGCAGGAGAATGGCGTGAACCTGGGAGGTCAGGAGCTTGCAGTGAGCCGAGACTCGCGTGAACACTGGTGAGGCGGCAGCTCTGCTAGGTAGAATGGCGTGAACCTGGCCGAGGCGTGAGCTTGACAGTGAGCCTGTAGATCGCAGCTGAACTCTGGGAGGCGGAGCTTGCAGGAGAATGGCGTGAACCTGGGAGGCGGAGCTTGCAGTGAGCCGAGATCGCGCCACGGCACTTCCGCCTGGGCGACACAGCGAGACTCCCTCTCAAAAAAAAAAAAAAAAAAAAAAAAAAATTAAATATACCAGCAATGTTGTTAACTATGGTGAGTATGCTTATGCTATACATTAACTTTCCAGAAATTATTCATCTTGCATAACTGAAAATGTGTATTCTTTGACCAAAGTCTTCCTATTTCCGTCTTCGCTGAGCCTCTGATACCATCATTCTACTATCTGTTTTTATGAGTTTGATTATTTCATATTTCACACATAAGAGAGATGATGCATTATTTTTATTTCTGTGTTCAGTTTATTTTACTTAGCATAATTTCTTACAGGTTTATTTCTTTATATTTTATTTTATTTATTTATTTATTTATTTATTTTGTGTGTGTGTGTGTGTCTTTTTAAAAAACATTTTTTTTTTTATTATTATACTTTAAGTTCCAAGGTACATGTGCACAATGTGCAGGTTTGTTACATATGTATACTTGTGCCGTGTTGGTGTGCTGCACCTATCAACTTGTCAGCACCCATCAACTCGTCATTTACATCAGGTATAACTCCCAATGCAAACCCTCCCCCCTCCCCCCTCACCATGATAGGCCCCGGTGTGTGATGTTCCCCTTCCCGAGTCCAAGTGTTTGAGACAGAGTCTTGCTCTGTCACCCAGGCTGGAGTGTAGGGGCACGATCTCTGCTCACTGGAATCTCCGCCTCCGGAGTTCACGGCATTCTCCTGCCTCAGCCTCTCGAGTAGCTGGGACTACAGGTGCACACCACCAAGCCTGGCTAATGTTTGTAGTTCCAGTAGAGACGGGGTTTCACCATATTGGTCAGGCTGGTCCAGAACTCCTGACCTCGGGTGATCCACCCGCCTTGGCCGCCAAAGTGTTGGGATTTCATGCTTGAGCCACTGTGCCGGGCCACAGGTTTATGTCGTAGATATAGCACTTTTTTTTTTTTTTTTACATTTCTTTTCTTTTTTTTCCCCCAAGGTCTTGGTGTAATTTTAGAATTCACATCAACTTTGGATTCAGCTAATACATGTCATTACATCATTGACCAATGTTGTGTATATAACATGTTTTAAAAAATCAATTCATCCATTGATGGACAGTTATAATATTTACATATCTCAGCTATTGTGAATAAAGCTGCAATGAATGTGAGAGTGTTAATATCTCTTCCAGATCCTAGTTTCAATCATTTTGCATATATACACATAAGTGAGATTGCTACATCATATGGTAGGTAGTTGTATTTTTTACTTTCTAAGGAACCTCCATACTGTTTTCCATAACAGCTGCACCAACTTTGCCAACAACAGCTTAGAAAAATTCCCTTTTCTCCACACCTTGGCCATCACTTTTTGTATTTTGTTTCTTTATAGTAGCCATTCTAACAGCCATGAGGTAATATCTCATTGTGGTTTTGATTTGCAGTTTTCTGAGAATTAGTGATGTTGAACACCTTTTTATATACTTCTTGGCCATTTGTATGTCTTCTTTCAAGAAATGTCTGTTCAGGTCATTTACCCATTTTTAATAGGGTTTTTATTTTTTGCTACAGAGTTTATGATTTCCTTATATATTTTGGATATTATTCCCTTATCAAATATATGGTTTGCACATATTTTATTCCATTTTATAGGTTGTCTCTTCACTTTGTTGATACTTTCCTTTGCTGTGTTGAAGTTTTTTATTTTGATGTGGTATCACAGGTCTATATATATATATATATTTTTTTTTCGCTTTTGTTGCCTATGTGTTTGATGTGATGTTCAATTATTGTCAAGACCAATGTCAAGAATCTTTCTTCCTATGTTTTCCTCTAGCGGTTTCATGGTTTCACCTCTTAGGTGTAAGTATTTAATTCATGCAAAGATGTCATCAAAATACAAAAATCAGTGGTTTCTATACAATAGTAATGAACTATCTGAAAAAAATTAACAAAACAATACCATTTAAAATAGCAAAAAATATACTTAGGAATGAACTTAAAGAAGTGAAAGGTTTGTACACGAAAATTATAAAACAATTATGTAAAAAATTAAAGAAGCCACAGATAAATGCAAAGATGCTCCATGTTTATTGATTTGAAGAACTAATATTGTCAAAATGTCCGTACAACTCGAAGGTATCACAAATTTGCTTTATTCCCTATCAAAGTCCCAGTGGTATTCTTTTTAGATACATAAAAAATAATCTTAAAATTCACATGGAATCAGAAAGGCCCCAAATAGCCAAAGTAATCTTGAACAAGAATACAGCAAGAGGCATCACACGTGCTAATTTCAAAACATATTAAAAATGTACATTTGTCAAAACTGTTTAGTACTGGCACAACAGCAGACACAGACACATGGAACAGAATAGAGATCTCAGAAAAAAAATCTACACATTCACAGTCAGCTGATCTTTGACAAGGGTGAGCAAATAGACAATGAAGAAAGAATAGTCTCTTGCATAAATGGTCTTGGAAAAATTGGATATCTTCATGCAAGATTATGAAATTGGACCCTTATCTTACACCACATACAAATTTTAAGTTAAAAATATAGAATGATTTGGAAGTTTCTGTGGTTGGAAACAACAATAAATACATGTTGTAAAATGCCTCTGCAGTTTTGGAACCATAACATCCTTGTAAAGTAAAATAAAATGCATGGTCATTGTAAAAAATCAAATAACATGAACATGCTGGTTGCTACAGATACTGTCACAAGTGCCAAGAAGCTGAATTGGCAAGTTAGTAACCGGTGTGCAGGCAGATAGGAAGGGATGCAGAAAACTAGCAAGAAATGATGCTTGTGTCTGTTTGGCCTACTGTCAACATTCCAGACAGTAAGAAAGTGAGTGGCAGGTAAAGTGAGCTGTCCTTTAATATTCAGCATTGTAGATCCAAAGGTTTTGAGATAATACTTTGTAGAGCTATGTTTGATATCTTTTAATATACAACATCCCTTTTGAAGAAGAAAGCACAGCTTTCATCACATAAAGTCATCAACTTCTAAAAAAAAAAAAAGAAAAAAAAAACAGAAAGTGAAACTTCTGATCCAGTAGTGGATCATTTAACTGGAAACTGATTCAGAAAGTTTGGAATTATCCCTAAAATTGTGAATTACACAAAGAGAAGGCAAAACTAATGGATATACAACCCCTAACACTAAGATACTTTGAGTGATGCACAGCTTTTGATACTGGACTCACATAGAAACAGTGCTTCATAGAAACAGTGGTTCATGTATGAGGCTACTTATTTTAAAGAAGCACGGTCCATAAAGCTCCAATTTTTTTCTTATATATTTTTTATTTTTATTTTTTGAGACGCAGTCTCTCTCTGTTGCCCAGGCTGGAGTGCAGTGGCGTGATATGGGCTCACCGCAACCTCCCCGTCCTGGATTCAAGGGATACTCCGGCCTCAGCTTCCTGAGTAGCTGGGATTACAGGCGTGCACCACCACACCCAACTAATTTTTCTATTTCAGTAGAGATGGGTTCCACCATGTTAGTCAGGCTGGTCCCCAACTCCCGACCTCAGGTGATCGGCCCACCTTGGGCTCCCAAAAGGCTGGGATTACAGGTGTGAGCCACCGCGCTGGTTCAGATAAATTTTTGTAGAGGACATAGGTGTAGGGCTGCCTAGTTTTCAGAAAACCATCAGGTTACAGAACACCTGGAATAAAAATAAGTATTTACTTGTTAATTGCAGTGAAAAAAAAAATTCTTTAATACTAAGAGCATTTAATTATCTACAGGTGAAGAATTTACAAAATTGTGGTGTATCAATGTGGATTATAGAGATGGAGTGGAAAAAAGAAATGTATCTAATTTTTGACAAGGTTTTAATTTTCTTCAGGAATCTGGACTTAAAAATTGGCCCTTATTCAGAGAAGAAAAAACTCTGTTTCAGAGAACTAGTGACAATTTAAGAATGATGAAGAACCATTAGCTGGATAACTGAATAAATATTCCAACATTTTTCCTAGCAAATAACATGCACCTTTTTGTTCCTCTGCTTGTTTGTTTTTGAGCACACAGTTACAAATGCAAAACACAAAATATTTCTTGCTGATACTCAGAATTTGTTTGACCTCAGTAATTTCAATTTCATATTTCTTCCTATTTTGAGCTCTAGAAAAGAATTTATAGAACAACTGTAAATTATAAAATTTAAAAGGTATTTTAACAGGATAGGTTAAGGTGAAATAATTTTATGGGTGATATCATGTAGTACTCAATATTAACCGGACATTTTGAAAAGGAGGGAGAAAGTTTTCATAGCATCCATATGTCTTTACTTGAGGTTTATGCTCTATTTCATAACAGTTTCTCTGTTACCTTTTTATTATTTTAGAGCAAATTTGCAGATTAAATTTCAATGCAATAATTGTGCATCTGTTGCAAAGAACATATGTATAAGAAAATAATTGTAGACAGATTTTTTAATGTATTAGTGACTTCAATTTTATTAGCTTTAATTCCACTGGCTTCCAATGGCCATGGAAGTACACTTTGGAAATATTGTTGAGGACTACAATCTGACTTTATTTTTGACAATATGAATTACATAATTTAAACAGAAGCCATTCTTCTTGATAAAATGTCAATGAAATTAATACACATTACATATTAAAAAGTGAAAATTAATGGATTCATATTTTTTCTCTCCAATTTTGCAACTCTGAAGTAAGCAAATTTAACTATTTGGTGTACCACCTTTTTTTGTTGTTGTTTTTCTAAACATAAATGTGCCTATTTTCCCCAAACTTAGGTTATAAAAGAAATATTATTGCTCACTTCCTTTTGCCTATAAATATGCTAATGTTTCTCTATCAATACATATTCATCACTCCAACAAAATAAATAGTTGTAGAATTTTACTTAATATGAACATTGAGTGGCATATTTATCCATACCCCTGTTGATAGATATTTGGTTTGTTTCAAATACTTCTCCTATCAATATTGCTGCCATTAATTTTCTGATGCATTTTGTAAAAAATAGATGGAAAACATGAGAAATATGTGAAAAGATAAGATAAAAATGAGAAAAATGAGGATGGTATGAAAAGGAAAGAAAATAAAAAGTTTAGAAGCAAAACTAAATATTAACTATCATATTTCATGGAATCTAAACTTCCAATCATTTTCAGATTTACCATTATCTTATGTACCATCCAGAAAAAAAAAATTGCTGGGAGTTAACTCAGGCATAATTATCCCTTATCAAAATAGAATTTGAAAAACATGTACCTTCAATTATGGAATAAATATATATGTAGTACATAAGATATATCTTGTATCGTTTGTATTAAAATGAAATAGCATAATTCATCTACTCTTAATTTATCTTGCAGATATAGGCCTTGGAGTGATTAATGTTTCAAGATATTCTAAATAAAAAATATGTTTCTGCCTGAGACAGAATATTAAAATTTAAGTGCAAATAAATAATTTTAATGCTGAATTGCTTTAATTTTAATCTTTAAATTACAAAGCAAGACATAATTACAACAAGGGCCTTTTGTAAGCAATAATAAAACTGTTAAAAAGAAAGACTATTAAAGTAAAGCACGTTCTGAGAACAATGCTAAGCAATTTTATGGTATTGTTATACATGCACATACATTGTATTGATCATTTTTTTTCAACTTCTTTGCTATCTATCTGTTTATATCTTCTTACATCTCACATTCAGGTGATTAGTATATGTATATATAATATACATATCATTTATCAGGATATAATATAAAGTTCCAATAATTAAGAATATGGATGTGCAATTAGACCAATAAAACAGAATAGAAACTATAGATACTTTAAAAATATTTGATTTATGATATGCATGACTCTGAAGTTCAATAAAGAAAAAATATAATCTCCAATTAATATTATTGAGTCACTTGGATATTAATATGCAAATAATGGATCCTGATTACTATATGACATTATGCACTAAGTGACTATAGTTCGCATTGTGAGGAGTAAAAGGAAAAATATCCAGGAGAAAACATTTATACCCTTATGAATTTAGAATGTGAAAATATTTTTAAAATGAAACACAAAAAACACTAAATGCAAAGAAAAATATATACATCTACACATTGAAACTAGACTCCATTAAAATTAAAGATATATGTTTACCATTAGACATTAGGAAAATATAAAAATAAGTTCTAGTGTGAGAAATGATATTTTCAAGAAATATATCTGTAAAAGGACTCATTCATAATATATAAAGAACTTCTACAAGTCCACTAGTAAAAGATAGACAACTCAGTGGTAAATGAGTAAAACTCTGGAATAGTTAGTTCTCAAAAGAGGATGTTTACGTGGCTAATGAATATATGTAAAGATACTTAACATTATTGTTCATAAGGAAATACAAATTGAAACGATAACATACACTGCACATTCACCAAAATGAATAAAATCAAAAGTGTTTGCAAGGATGTGATGCTACTCTCATTAACTGTTGTTTAGGGTATAACGATTTCCAAAAATTGTTTCACAATATCTTCAAAGGCTGAATCCATGCATACCCCATGGGCCAATAATTCATCTCCTGGAAATATACCCCACAGCAATGTATATATATCTTCCCTCAAAAATTCATGCAGTTATTTTCATCACAACTTTAATCATAATAGCAAGAACAAAATAACTGGACTCAAGACAAATATACACCCACATTAAAGTAGATACATAAATTATAGTATACCCATGTAATAGGATACTATTGAACAATAAATATAATTGAGCATCAGCCCAAGTATGAACACGGTAGACTTGGAAGAATAGTTTTGAGCAGATCAAGTATATTGTATAATTTATTTGCAGAAATTTTCAATAGAGAAAAAACTAAACTACACTGTTAGTGAAACCGGAAATGTTCCCTTGTTGGCCTCGCAAAGTGTGCGATGGGGGTGTGGCTCCCTTCTAACAGTGCCACTGCTGCTCAAACCTCTAGGGGAGCATACAGAGGGGCAGATTGTGGGGCTTCCACCCCAAGGCAGTGTGGGTGTGTGTTACAGGGTGTTCTGTTAGTTTGCTGTCTATAGGCGGTTTGTGGTAACCAGCTCAATTTGACCCCCTTCCTTATCACAAGGACAGAGGGATTTCTGTAGCTCTCTGCCCAATCAGGGAGCCAGAAGGGAGATGGTTTTCCCCTGGAGTCTGGCCGCTCTTCTCCAACTGCTCCAGCCAAACTTCACATCCTCCTGCCAGTCGTGCCGGTGCCTGTCAGTGTGGTCTTCGTGTGGTCTTCTGCCAGCGTGCTCCTCTCCAAGTCCACAGAATGACCAGTCTCTTGTGTCTTCTTCTGCCGATGTGCTCTTTCGCCAATGTGCTCCTCTCAATGTCCGGTTGCCTGTGTGTCTGCCCGCTAGGGTCTAGGGTTTTCACAGGCCCACGATGGAGGCATGGCAGGCCACAGTGGTCTTGGGAAATGCAACATTTGGGCAGGAAATGCTTGTCCTCACCTAGGTCTGTGGGAGTGGAGTCCTATCCAGGGTCCCGCCTTTCTCTACCCAGCATTTCCCTTCCTGCTTCTGTATCATTTAAAGGGACCATACTCTTCCCTTTCCAGCACTCCCATATCATTAGCAGTCAAGAAAATTGTTAGTTTTGGAAGCATTAAGGTGGACATGAGTGCTGCAAATGTTTACTTTATTGACTCAGGTTCTGGTTATCTATGGATGTTTACTTTATTAAAAAATATTGAAATGTACACTTACTATTTGTGTTTTGTTTTGTATACAGAGATTAATGAATAGTTTTAGATCACTACAAAAACAGTAAGACACGATGATTCATTAATGCTTGCTATGAACCACGCATTATTCCAAGTGATTTATGTAAATTGACTCATTTAATGCTACCAACCTTATGAGGTAAGCTATTTTCCTCAATTTAGCTGAGCAAAATGAGATTTATAGTAGTTAAATAACTTACCTAAGATTATGCAGCTAATGACTTGTGAAGTCAAAATTGAAATCCCTATAGCGTAACTACAAAGCCTAAATTCTTAACCACCATATTATATCTCAGAATTTAATTGTACCTTTTTATGTTAATTTTTCAATTTAAAATTTTTTCTAGTCAACAATTACATACAGATTAATATATCTAAATAGTAGCTTTTTGCTTTTGCTTGTCTTGTTTTCTTGTAATGCAGTTTCTTACAACAGGTTACCAATCTTACTTTTAGATTCATAACTACATAAATCTTCTATCATGGAATTGAAGTAGATAAATGAAACAACTTGTATCTACTTTTACTCTTAGAAGCACAACGTTCAGGAAGGCATTTTCTGACTTTATTATAACTAGTTTTCAGTTTATTTGTCTATTATTTTAAAATTTTTAATGTTTAAGTTTTGTGAGTACATAGTAGATGTATATATTTATAGGGTATATGAGATATTTTGATGCAGGCATACAATACATAACAATCACATGGGAGTAAATATGGTATCAATCACCTCAAACATTTATCTTTTCTGTGTTTTACAAACAATTCAATGATACTCCTTTAGTTGCTTTAAAATGCACAATAAATTATTGTTGACTATAGTCATTACCAGCCTGTAGTATCCATCATTTTGCTATCTACATGAGTTCAATTGTTTTAATTTTAGCTGCTACAACAAATAAGTGAGGATATGCTAAGTTTGTCTTTCTGTGACTAGCTTATATCACATAACATAATGACTTCCAGTTCCATTCATGTTTTTGCAAATGACAGTATCTAATTTTTTTTAACAGCTGAATAGCACTCCTTTGTGTATGTGTTCCACATTTTCTTTATCCATTCATCTGTTGATGGACACTTAAGTTGATTGCAAGTCTTGGCTACTGTAAACAGTGCTGTAAAAAATGCGGGAGTGCAGATATTTCTTTGATATACTGAATTCATTTATTTTGTGTATATAGCAAGCAGTGAGATTGCTGGATCACATGGTAGCTCTATTTTTAGTTTGTTGAGGAATCTCCAAATTGTTCTCCATATCGGTTATATTAATTTACTTTCCCCAGAGTTTACAAGCATTCCATTTTCTCCACATCCTTGTCAGCATTTGTTATTGCCTGTCTTTTGCGTACAAGCCATTTCAACTAGAGTGAGATGATATCTCATTGTAGTTTTGATTTGCATTTTTCTTATGATCAATAATGCTGAGCAGCTTTACGTGTCTGTTTGCCATTTGCGTGTCTTCTGTTGAAATGTCTATTCAGATATTTTTACCACTTTTAAAACAGATCATTATAATTATTCCTAGAGTTCTGTTAGCTCCTTATATATTTTGGTTTTTAATTCGTTGCCAGGAAGATAGTTTGCAGATATTTTCTCCCATTCTGTGGGTTGTCTCTACACTTTGTTCACTTTGCTCTTTGCTGTGCTTTTGAAACGTGCTTCCATTTGTACATTTTTGCTTTGGTTGCCTGTGCTTGTGGGTGTTTTCTTTTCAAGAAATTATTGTTCAATTATCTTAAAGAGTTTCCCAAATTCTTTTCAGTAGTTTCATAGTTTGGGGTGTTAGATTTAAGTTTGTAATTCATTTTGATTTAATATTTGTGTATGGTGAGATACAGGAATTTAGTGTCATTTTTCTGCCTATGAATATTCGTTTTTCACCTATGAATATTCAGTTTTCCCAGCACAGTGTTTTGAAGAGACTATCCTTTCCCCAATGTACATTCTTGGCATTTTTGTTGAAAATGAGTCTAGTGTAGATGTATAGCTTTGTTTTTGTTACTGGGTTCTGTTCTGTTCCATTGATTCGTGTGTCTGTTTTTATACCACCACCAAGCTGTTTTGCCTACTATAGCTCAGCGTTATAATTTGAGTCAGGTAATGTGATTCCTGCAGTTTTGTTCTTTTTGCTCAGGATAGTTTCAGCTACTCTGGGTCTTTTGTGATTCCATATTAATTTTACAATAGTTTATGTGAAGAATACCATGGTAATTTGGTAAAAATTGCATTGAATCTGTAGAATGTTTTGGGTAGTATAGACATTTTAACAATATTGATTCTTCCAATCCATGATTGTAGAATACCTTTCCATTTTTTTTTTTTTTTTGGTGTTCTCTTCAATTTTTTTGTGAAAGTGCTTTATGATATTCATCATAGAGATCTTTCACTTCTTTGGTAAGTTAATTCCCGGGTATTTTATTTTATTTGTAGCTATTTTAAATGGAATTACTTTCTTGATTTCTTTTTCTGATTGTTTGCTATTGGCATATAGAAATGTTCCTGATGTTGTGCATGTTAATTTTGTATCCAGCAAAATTATGGAATGTGTTCATCACTTCATATATATATATATATATCATATACATATGATATATATATGAGATATATATATGAGATATATATATATATATATTTTGCTGAAGTCTTTAGGTTTTTCCAAATACAAGATCATATTGTTTGCAAACAAGGATAACTTGCTTCTTTCTTTACAGTTTGTATGTTCTTTCTTTCTCTTGTCTGATTACTGTAGCTATGCCTTCTAATACTATGTTGAATAATAGTGGTGAAAGTGGGCATCCTTGTCATATTCCAGTTCTTGGAGGAAAGACTTTCAGTATCATACCAGCTGTGGTTCTGTCATACATGATTTTTATTGTGTGAAGTTATGGACCTTCTATACCCAGAGTTTTTTGGATTTTTATCCTGAAAGTATGTTGAATGTTATCTAGTGGTTTTTCAGCATCAATTGAAGTGACCATATAGTTTTTTTCCTTCATTCTGTTGATATGAATTATCATATAGACTGTTTTGCATATGCTGAACCATGCTTGTCTCCCAGGGATAAATCTCACTTATTATGAATAATCATGAAGATCATGAAAAATGATCTTTTCAGCATGTTGTTCAATTTCATTGGCTAGGATTTTGGTAACCATTTTGCATCAGTGTTCAACAGGGATATTGACAGGTAGGTTTTTTATGTGTCTTTGTCTGATTTTGGTGTCAGGGTAATATTTGCCTCATAGAATGAGTTTAGAAGTATTCCCTCGTTTGTTATTATTTGATTAGCTTGGGTGAGAGTGATATAACCTCTTCTTTAAATGTTTTGATATAATTCAGCAGTGAAAACATTGGGTTCCAGGATTTTCTTTGCTGGGAGAGATTTTTTTTTTCCTATGGCTTAAATCTCATTACGTATTTTTGGTGTGTTAAGCTTTTGAATTTATCCATGGTTCAGATTTGGTAGGCTGTGTGTATCTAGAAATTTATCTTTTTTTTTTTTTTTTTTTTTTTTTTTTTTTTAGTTTTTACAATTTACTGGCATATAGTTGCTCATAGTAGCCCTCAGTAATCATTTGAATGTCTGCAGTATCAGATTTAATGTCTAATTTTTTATCTCTGAATTTATTTGTGTCTTCTTTTTTTTGAAAAAAACTTTGGCTAAAGGTTTGTTGATTTTGTTTATCTTATCAAAAAACTTACTTTTTATTTTGTTAGTCTTTGTATTGTTTCATTTATTTCAATTTTATTTATTTATGCTTATTTTCTTCTAATAATGTTGGGTTTGGATTGCTCTTCTTTTCTAATTCTTTAAGATACATGATTAGACTGCTTATTTGCAGGTTTTAAATTTTTCATGTAGGCACTTATAGTGATAAGCTTTCCTTTTAATGTCCTCTTTAGTGTATCCCACAGCTTTTGGTATGTTGTGTTTCTGTTATCATTTGCTTGAAGACATTTTTAAATTTTCTTCCTAATTTCTTTATTGATGCACTGGTTAGTCAGCAGCATATTTTATAATTTCCATGTGTTCACAAAATTTCCAAAATTCTTCTTCTGATTGATCTATAGTTTTCAATTTTCTTCAGAGAAGATGCTTAATATGGTTTCATTATTTCTGATTTTTTAAGACTTGTTTTATGGACAATACATGGTCTATTCTTGAGAATGATCCATGTGCCTTAAAGAAGAATATGTATTTTGCAGCTGTTGGATGAAATGGTCTGTAAATATTTATTAGGTCCATTTAGTCTACAGTGCAAATTAAGTCTAATTTTTTTTCCTGCCTGAATGATCTGTACAACATGAAAAGTAGGGTGCTGAAGTCTCCAGCTATTATTGTACTGGAGCCTATCTCTTTTCCTCTAATAATATTCACGTTATGTATGTGTCTGGGTGCTCCAGTGTTATGTGAATATATATTTAAAAGTATTATCCTCTTGCTGATTTGATCTCTTTATCATTATATAATTACCTCCTTTATCATTTTTATTGTTTTTGCCTTAAAATATATTTTGCCCGATGTAAGTATAGCTACTTCTAATTTTTTTTTTGTTTTCATTTGCCTGGAATATCTTTTCTATTTTTTTTTTATTCTTAGTCTATGTGTGTCCCTATAGGTGAAGTATGTTTCTTATAGACAGCAGATTGTGAGTCTTATTTTATTATCCATTAAGCCACTCTATACTATTTGATTAGAGTGTTTAGTCCATTTACATTCTTTGTTGTGACTGATATGTAATAATAGCATGCTCCTGCCATTTTATGTGTTGTTTTCTGGTTGTTTTGTGATCTTTCCTTCCTCTTTTCCTTCCTTCCTGCCTTTCTTTTAGTGAAGGTGATTTTCTATGATGATATGGAACATGGTTTGGCTCTGTGTCCCCACAGAAATCTCACGTTGAATTGCAATCCCCATAGTCACCATGTGTCAAGGGCATGAAGAGATGGAGGTAATTGAATCATGGGGGAGGTTCCCTCATACTGTTCTCGTGATAATGAGTGAATCTCATGAGATCTGATGGTTTTATAAGCGTCTGGCATTTCTCCTGCTTGTATTTATTCTCTCTCCTGCTGCCCTGTGAAGAGGTGCCTTCTAACATAATTGTAAGTTTCCTGAGGCCTCCCCAGCCATGTGGCACTCTGAGTCAATTAAAACTAGTACAGTGTTTTAATTTCTTGCATTTTACTTTTTGTATGCTTGTTGTATGTTTTTTGATTTGAGGTTTCCATGAGGCTTGCAAATGTTATATTATAGCCTATTATTTTAAGCTGATGACAACTTAAATCATATTGTATAAAAAGCAAGGACAAAACAAGTAAATAATGTACAATTTAACTTCATGCCCCTGTTTCTTATCTTTTTGTTGTTTCTCTTTATATCTTAGTGTACTGTCTATGTCCTGAAAATTTGTTGTAGTTATCACTTTTAGTGGTTTATATTTTAGTCTTTCTACTCAAGATATGAGTAGTTTACACACCACAATTGCAGTGTTATAGTAATTGGTGTTTTTGTTTTGTTTTGTTTTGTTTTGTTTGTTTGATAGTTTTTGAGACGGAGTTTCACACTTGTCAGTCAGGCTGGAGTGCAATGGTGCAGTCTCAGCTCACTGCAACTTCCACCTCCCAGGTTCAATCCGTTCTCCTGCCTCAGACTCCTGAGTAGCTGAGATTATCGGTGCCCACCGCCACGCCCAGCTAACTTTTGTATTTTTAGTAGAGATGAGGTTTTGCCATGTTGGCCAGGCTAGGCTCAAACTCCTGACCACAGGTCATCTACACACTTGGGCTTCTCAAAGTGCTGGGATTACAGGCGTGAGCCACCAAGCCTTACCATCAGTGTTTTCTTTTCTAAAGTGTTTATTCTTACCTGTGAGTTTTATACCTTCAAATAATTTATTATTGCTCGCTATTGATTTTTTATTTTTAATTGAAAAACTTTTATTAGCATTTCTTGTAGGACAGATCTGGTGTTGATAAAATTCCTCTGCTTTTGTTTATCTGGGAAAGTCTATATTTCTCCTTATGCTTGAAGGAATGTAACTGGATATAATATGCTAGGTTAATTTATTTTCTTCAGCACTTCAAGAATGTCATTTTTCTCATGGCATGTAAGAATTTACTGAGAAGAGTGCTGTCAGATGTATTGGAGCCTCATTGATGTTATTTTTTTTTTCTCTTGCTACTTTTAGGTCCCTTTCTTATTCATGATATTTCAGAGTTGATTATTACATGCTTTAAGGTAGTCTCATTTGGGTTAAATCTTCTTAGTGCTCTATAACTTCTTGAACTTGAATATAGATATATTTCACTAGAAATAGAAAATTCACTGTTATTATAATTTTGAATAAATTGTCTACCCCTATCTCTTTCTCTAAGTAATCTTTAAGGGCAATAACTCTTAGACTTTTCTTTTTGATGTTATTTTTTTAGATATTGTAAACATGCTTTATCCTTTTTGTAATTATTTTTTCTTTTGTCTCTTCTGTGTATTTTCAAATAGCCTGTCTTCAAGCTGATTAATTCTTTTTCTGCTTCACCTCTTCTGCTGGTAAGAGATTCTGATGCATTATTCAATATGCCAACTGCGTTTTTGAGCAAGAGAATTTCTGTTTGGTTCTTTTTTTTTTTACTGATTTTTTTTTCTTTTTAAAAATCATACTTTAAGTTCTGGGATACATGTGCAGAATGTGCAGGTTTGTTACATAGGTATACATGTGCCATGGTGGTTTGCTGCACCCATGAACCCATCATCTACATTAAATATTTCTCCTTTAATGCTATCCCTCCCTTTGTTTGATTCCAAGTCTTTGTTATTGTGAATAGTGCTGCAACAAATATACGTGTGCATGTGTCCTTATAGTGGAAAGATTTATAATCCTTTGGGTATGTACCCAGTAATGGGATTGCTGGGTCAAATGTTATTTCTAGTTCTAGATTATTGAGGGATCACCACACTGCCTTCCACAATAGTTGAACTAATTTACACTCTTGCCAACGGTGTAAAAGTATTCCTATTTCTCCACATCCTCTCCAGCACCTGTTGTTTCCTGACTTTTTAATGTTTGCCATTCTAACTGGCGTGAGATGGTATCTCATTGTGGTTTTGATTTGCATTTATTTGATGACCAATGATGATGAACTTTTCTTCATATGTTTGCTGGCTGCATAAATGTGTTCTTTTGAAAAGTTTCTGTTCATACATTTTGCCCACTTTTTGATGTTTTTTTTCTTACAAATTTGTTTAAGTTTCTTGTAGATTCTGGATACTAGCATTTTGTCAGGTGGATAGATTGTAAAATTTTTCTCCCATTCTGTAGGTTGCCTGTTCACTCTGATGGTAGTTTCATTTGCTGTACAGAAGCTCTTTAGGTTCATTAGATGCCATTTGTCAATTTTGGGTTTTTTTGTTGTTGCTTTTGGTGTTTTAGTCATGAAGTCTTTGCCTGTGCCTGTGTCCTGAACGGCATTGCCTAGGTTTTCTGCTAGGGTTTTTAAGGTTTTAAGTTTTACATTAAAGTCTTTAATCCATCTTGAGTTAATTTTTGTATAAGGTGTAAGGAAGGGGTCCAGTTTCAGTTTTCTTTATATGGCTAGCCAGTTTTCCCAACACCATTTATTAAATAGGGAATCCTTTCCCCATTGCTTGTTTTTGTCAGGTTTGTCAAAGATCAAATGGTTGTAGATGTGTGGTGTTATTTCTGAGGCCTCTGTTCTGTTCCTTTGGTCTATATATCTGTTTTGGTACCAGTACCATGATGTTTTAGTTACTATAGCCTTGTATTATAGTT